>NC_090646.1:86209145-86509145 GCF_040937935.1 Hyperolius riggenbachi | reverse complement strand
TTCATGAAGGTCGGATCCGTCCGACAAAACCAAATTCCCGAATCAGTCTCACCAAAACTAGACCAATTGGAACCAGAACCTACCGAACCATGCCCGTCAGCACTACAAGCCTCAGTGTGACACCCATCAGAACCACGACTTCCAGAAAACAACCCCAAGAAACTCTCTGCGCGATACCCACCGCCTTCCAAGGACTGTCCAAAAACGCCAAAGCCTTTGCAATGCCCACCGGAACTGTCCTTACCAACACAAAACCCACTGTTGAACCAGTCCAAGGTACCAGGACAAGTTTCCTCAGAGATCTCCCAGAACACTTGGAAGCTCCAAAGAGATCCCCACAGGTCAGAACTAGTGTTGGGCGAACAGTGTTCGCCACTGTTCGGGTTCTGCAGAACATCACCCTGTTCGGGTGATGTTCGAGTTCGGCCGAACACCTCATGGTGTTCGGCCTTTTAAGTTCGGGTTCGCCCCGAACTTCTGTATGCCCCCGAACAGGGCCGAACAGGGCCCCTGTTCGGGCGAACAGGGCCCTGTTCGGCCGAACAGGCCGCAATACGGCCCCCCTATGGGGTCGCAGGCATAAGGGGGGAGCATTCCCCGATCGCGGGGGGGGTCGGAAATTCCCCCCACCCCCTCCGCTAGCGCTCCCCCCTCTGCCCGCTTCCCCATTCAAAAGTTTCAAGAAGTACCTGTATAGCGGATGGCCTGGCAGTGGGCGGCACTGTGGAGTGAGGAGGAGGAGGAGTCCGGAGAGTGACGAGTTGAGGGAGGCCGGGCAGCGGGCGTGAGGTCAGAGAAAGGGCGGAAGTTCCGCCCTTTCGCTGACCTCACGCCCGCTGCCCGGCCTCCCTCAACTCGTCACTCTCCGGACTCCTCCTCCTCCTCACTCCACAGTGCCGCCCACTGCCAGGCCATCCGCTATACAGGTACTTCTTGAAACTTTTGAATGGGGAAGCGGGCAGAGGGGGGAGCGCTAGCGGAGGGGGTGGGGGGAATTTCCGACCCCCCCCGCGATCGGGGCATGCTCCCCCCTTATGCCTGCGACCCCATAGGGCCCCCAAAATAGGGATGTTCGGGAAGTTCGGGGTTCGGCCCGAACATGCCGAACATCTCGGCCATGTTCGGCGAACTTTCCCGAACCCGAACATCCAGGTGTTCGCCCATTTGTGGTCAGAACGCCCCTTAGGCTCACATGGAGAACTATCAAGAACCCCTATGGAACCCAGGGCAACTCCAGAGTCAGGGTCACAAGGACAAACATCAAGATCAGGGCTTTTAGGGACCAGAACCATCTCCGGGCATGCAGGCCAACCGGCAACATCAGAACATGTCTCCACTAGGGAAGCACGTGAGCACGCTAACACAGACACATCTGGGCAGTCTGGCATACGAAGCACATCTGGGCACACCGGCACAAGAGAAACCTCTGGGCATGTCAAGGAACTGCGAACCTCAAAGTCAGTCAAGACAGGACCGAAACCAGAACTGGGCAAAAAAAATTCATCATGACTAGACTTCATAGTTACTGGATTCTCACTAAAAACTGCAGGATCAGACTTAGATGTCGCTGATTCCAGCAGGGTTATTAACAAATCATGTTCAGGGGCATTTACAAGACAGGGCAAATCTTCTGATGTATGCACTGAACTAGACAGGGTTCCCATAGCTTCTTCTGGACTAGACAGAGACTCATCAAATACACTGGACTGGAGCTCATGAAGGGCTGCAAAACAAGTCAATATTGCAGCAATCCCCACTGAACTAGGCAAAACTGAGTAACTCACTGGACAGGAAGGGGGCTCTGGAACTTCTGCCACACCGGCCAGAGAACCAGAATTTTCCAGGATACAGGGCTGGGTTTCAGAAACACTCATTAACCCGGACTGAAATTCTGAGATTTCTATTATTTTTTCCAGCGAGTCAGAATTATCCATGTTACAGGGCAAGACTTTTGAAACATTCAGAGGACAGGGCTGGAGTTCCTCGGCTGTTACAACACTGGAGAGGGACTCAACAACATTGGTTAAATCAGACTGTGTACAGGGCAAGGTATCTAACACACTTGCTGACAAGGACAATATTTCAATGGCTTCTGCTTCGCTGGGCAGAAATTCATCAAGCTTTATTAGAGCAGACTGTAATTCCAAAACAGCTGCTAGACAAGTGAATATTACTGCAACACCAACTGAGGTAAGCAGTGCCTCAGACTGTTCTGCTAGAGGGTTTGAAGTATCCAAAGTACTAGGTGAAGCATAAGACTCTGTGACCACAGCTTCACTGGACAGGATCACCGAACAGTCCACACTGCAGGGCAAAACCATGGAAGCACCTGCTGGACAGCATAATGATTCTGTGACCTGAGTTTCATTGGAGAGATCTACTGCACAATTCATGGTACAGGGCAAGTTCACTGGAACATTTTCTGAACACGGTAATAATTCTGCGATTTCGGACTCACATAGCAGACGCTCTGAGTTATTCATGAAACTAGAGTGAGGTGTAGAAACAGGAAGATCAAAACACAATGTTTGCGCATCTAAATCACCATTCAATTGTGAAATTGGAAAATTCAGATGCTGGGGTTCTGAGATTTCTGGACAGGATTGCTGGGACTCAGAAACTGATGTAGTGCATCTATTGGCATCTGCTGGATCAGACAGGAGTTGAACTTTATTAACACAGGTAATTTCTGCAGAAGTGTTTGCAGAGACAGGTAAGATTTTTCTGGTGTCTGTTTCACTGAACAAAGATTCATGAGTACTGGCTAGGCTGGACTCAGAAGTCAGCAGGACCTCTGGGTCCTCTGCTGAGAAATTTGTGCAGGGCAAGATTAAGGAAGTATTAGTAATTTCTGTCTTACTGGGAAGTAACACTGAGTTATCCATGGTACAGGGTGGAATTACAGGAACTTCGATTTCACACAAAAGGAGCTCTGAATCACTCGCTGAATTAGCCAAAGGTGCTGAAGCAGGCGAGTCCTCAGGAACTGAGGAAGTGGAACAATCTCCACTTGACAGTGTGTCTTCCCTGGTATCAACTGATTGAATCGCATAAAAATCGTCCAGAATCATTCTCCACACATCGATCAATGGAGCCACAAAGTCATACCCACACACACCAGTTTTTATTAGGTTATAGGCAGACTTAATGCATGCATTCAATACTAATTCACTTTTTGCACTGTAAAACTGACAAAATGAACTTGCATCTTTCTTCCATTCATAGACCAGGGCTTCCATCTCTCCTTTCTCAAATGGAGGATCCCATGCATATTTAACAGCTGAGCATTCCAGCTGATCATAGTTTGCAAATGTGTTAGTGGCAGAAACAATTGGGTTATTTAGCAGGTGATTGGCCGATTTCTTATTCCTAAGGATCTCCAGTACCTGTAGCAAGTATTGAACTGTAGTGTATGCAAATTTCCCTTGCTGCACGAATAAATTGATCTGTTCAATACTCTGTAATATATCTTCATAATCATATTCAGATAATTCATTTAAACAAGAACCTTTATTTTCCCTGGCTAGCAATTAAAGTTCATTAGTAGTTTCATAGGTCCATTTGACTCCCCTGAATGGTGACTGAATTTCATTATCTGCTAATGGTGGAGTCTCGTTACAGATCTGATGCGCAGTCGCTAAGGGCAACGACTCCGCTGATTGTAACGCTTTTCTTTTGGAGCGTTTACGTTTGGCTTTAGACCCTGCTGCCTTAGCAGAAGAAAAGTTATCAGAACAATTATCTGCTTGCTGATTATTTTTGTAGGCAGTAGAAGGAGCAGCTGATTGACAAGCTGCCAGGAGCTTATCAAAAGGGCTAGGCAAATCGGTTTTGCGCAGCCAGTTATGGATCACAAACGCTAGAAATTCCAGTGGTCTTTCTTTTAAATTGGTATGATCCAAGACATCGTAGGCCCACTGAAACAATCTTCCCTTAAATAAAACATAAACTAGCTGGGGGGCCCACGTTGAAACAGGAGTAGCCTGGAGCTCAGGATTGGCCAGGAACCTGGCACATTCAGAAAAAAACTCATTTTCTGTTTCAGAATTGAGCTTCTCAAATTTCTTAAAGGAACAGGAACCATAACAAACAGTGTCATTTTTGCTGGGAACCCCCCCCACAATGGGGATTGGTAATGGGGCTATCATAATGTTAAGCTTGGAGGTGTATCCTGAACAAAAGAGAAAGAATGGACCCTATAATGACCGCACCACAAGAATTATAGGAAAATACAAAATCGCCTTTATTGAACCATACAATGATTAAAACCATAAAACAATAGCACAATGTGATCTGCCCTCAATGGTCAATAGTATGAATATATACATGAAATATGAATACATAAATAAATAAATGACGTCCAGCTGGCAGCACCAGTAAACAATAAGTGAGTAATGGGAGAGAGGGACAATGGATGACCCAGTGGGAGGGATGGGGTATGGCCGGAGCCTGGCAGCAAAATGGGACCAATGTGACAGATGGATGTGGATGGGATGAATGACGGGTGTCCCTGTCGAGGGATGTGGCCCAAAGGTGAGTGATGAATGGTGGACACAGACAGGCAAGAAGGAAATAAGGTGAACGGTGCTCAGAAGAAATTAAAGCTGTCCACTGAGATAGGTGGTAAAGCGTGCAGTCTGGAGCAACTATGATGATGGGAACTGGTGAAACAAAACAGTGAACCCCGAGAATAGGAGTTCGGAGTGGTGGAAGTGCACAGGCGAAGGAGCTTACCGGTGGATCTGGACGAGAGGGCGTGCGTGCAGGAGCCTGCACGCACGCCCTCTCGTCCAGATCCACCGGTAAGCTCCTTCGCCTGTGCACTTCCACCACTCCGAACTCCTATTCTCGGGGTTCACTGTTTTGTTTCACCAGTTCCCATCATCATAGTTGCTCCAGACTGCACGCTTTACCACCTATCTCAGTGGACAGCTTTAATTTCTTCTGAGCACCGTTCACCTTATTTCCTTCTTGCCTGTCTGTGTCCACCATTCATCACTCACCTTTGGGCCACATCCCTCGACAGGGACACCCGTCATTCATCCCATCCACATCCATCTGTCACATTGGTCCCATTTTGCTGCCAGGCTCCGGCCATACCCCATCCCTCCCACTGGGTCATCCATTGTCCCTCTCTCCCATTACTCACTTATTGTTTACTGGTGCTGCCAGCTGGACGTCATTTATTTATTTATGTATTCATATTTCATGTATATATTCATACTATTGACCATTGAGGGCAGATCACATTGTGCTATTGTTTTATGGTTTTAATCATTGTATGGTTCAATAAAGGCGATTTTGTATTTTCCTATAATTCTTGTGGTGCGGTCATTATAGGGTCCATTCTTTCTCTTTTGTTCAGGATACAGTGTTCATTGGCCCTTTCTGCACACAGCTAATTTCAATTATTTAAGACATTTTTGCTCACTTATCAGCCTTTTTACTCTGCATTAGTGATGGTGCTTGTCCATTCTTTTGGCTTGTTACAAGCTTGGAGGTGTAATCTCCACAGTCAGCATACAACACATAAGCTGACGTGAAGGAGGTACACACACCAGCACAAGGGATCAGGATATCCCCAGTTTAGTGGAGGAGAGGACTGACTCCAATAGGAGATTGTGGCGCACAGAGCCGGTGCAGATCCGAACAGCCACAAACAACACTTTCGTAATAACGTCTCAGCGCAAAGTAGCGCTGAGCGCATTAACCAGGACTGAGGAGATCAGAATAAGTAGACAGAATGAACGCTTGCTAGCTAGCGGCTACTTAGCGACAGCAAGCGTCCAAAACCAGACAGACTGGAATGAGGCAGCCAATGCGTTGCGGCGATGGCGTGCCTCACAAAGACAGGACAGAATAGTCAGAAAATAGCAAGATCGAGACAGATGAACGTAACACAGATAAATATACAATAAGTATGTTTTCCTAGCGTATTACAATTACAGCTATCAATGAAACTCTTTGTAAGGTCTGACTAACATATGTATATATCGGCAATGAACCGATATATGACATAAGCAGGAACGCTGACTAAGACTGGAGTAATACAGGGAACAGGACTCAGAAGGATTCGCTATCTCTTCGCAGAGATGAACGCAATCCACAAACAGAACCAGGAACAGGATAACTAGCTCAGCACGGGTGTTCACGGTACGCGCAAACTACCAAAACGTGCTGGAAAACTGACTAACTGAACACAGGAAATAAACAGTTCGTGTACGTATATATCAGCGACACTGATATATTAACGTAACACGAATACAAGGAAAATAACAAAATGCGCAAGTATGCGTATATATTGGCGATGAACCAATATATGACACAAGACAAGCAAGTAGCAACTTCTAGAACAAGAGCAGAACTAGGAGGACTCGCTGACCCCTTCGCAGGAGTCAGCGCAGTCCACACGGACCAGGAACGAGGTGGGGCACGAGCAGAGTAACAGATACAATCTGAGACTATGATAGCCCATGAGGCATTGCAGGAAGCAGTTCTTTATACTGAGGTCATCCAATGGGAGCAGACCTGCAGATTCCCACACAAGTGAATGGTAATTAATCACAGGCTGATAGCAGGAAAAGGCAGACAATGATATGCAGCCTGCAGGAAAGGGACCGCCCCTCCACTGCAGCAGACAATGTTTGTTTACACAAAAGCATATTAAACTGTCATAAACTTCAGAGCGACTGCAGATGGAATCAGCAACTAGTTTAAGTGCAAACCAAACTATGCAAGCAAATGCATGTAATGACATTAGAACTGCTTGGTTTGCAATACCACTGCAGTCAGCAGTAAACGCTGCAAAAGCGATCATAACACCTACTCACTCATGTCCAACACTCACATGGCTCCCTGTATCAATTAGCACTCACATGGCACCCACTATTGTTTATCGCCTTCTGCTACTCATTCAGCACCCAATACTGCATAGCACCCACTGCAAACAGGGCCGGGCCGAGGCATAGGCTGAAGAGGCTCCAGCCTCAGGGCGCAGTGTAGGAGGGGGCGCAGAATTCATTCAGCTGTCATTCCTAATTGTGTTTGAAGCAGAAAGAAATAAGAAAAAGGGATACATGGCAGTGACTGCAAGCCAGATAACTAGATATTAAGGTGTTGGGGAGGTTGTGGGCCCTGTGGCGCCTCTTAGTCTAATAGCAATCAGTGTGTGAAGGCTGGGTGGCAGGGATGGAGGGGCGCACTTTGGTGTCTCAGCCTTGGGTGCTGGAGGACCTTGTCCCGGCTCTGACTGCAAATAAACACCCAATACAAACTGGACCTTGGTACCCACAGCAGCTTGACACGGACTGTACTTTGGCACATCGGCACCCACTGCAAATTAGCACAAACTGGACCTTTGCGTCTTACCACCCACTGCATCTGGGCACCCACTGCACCTTGGCACTTACTGCAGTTTTGCATCTACTAATGCTTAGCAACCACTGCATATTGGCAACCACTGCTTCTTTGCCTGAAAAGAAGCTTGGGTGCTGATCTAGAGGGACAGAGGTCCCAGTAATGAAAGGTGAATCCATGCCTACATCAGGCTCCACTGTGCCCACTCTAATAGTGCGCACCTATGACTGCTGATTTGAGGGTGGTGGCACCAAAGAAGTTGGTTGGAAAAAGACACAAAATCTGCCTGATACTTCTATAAAGGTGTGTGTGTGTGTGTGTGTGTGTGGTGGTGGTGGGGGGGGGGGGGTTAAGACTGCCTAGTGCTTTCTGGAGAAGGGGTATTACATACACAATTTAGCACGATTTATCGATTAGGGCCCCTTTTTAAAATTTGAGCACCCCTCCTTCAGAATCCTCTGCACGGCCCTGATGATGCTCAAGGTAGCTGTTCATGAAAGAAAGGGGCTGCAGTACATAAACATGGGGGCTGCACATAGAAAGGGAGGGGCACTGCTGCACGGACAGGTGATCCACAACATACTGTACATGGCCTAGGGGCACAAAAAGTATAAATCAGGCCTTGGCTGACAGGGAATGTAATGTTAGGGGGTACCTTACCCAGTTACACAGTGGTTCTGTTAAAAAAAACACTTCCCTCCATCAAATTCAACCAGGAAATAAAAATAAAATATTACGAATAATTTGAATAACACTATCATGCACCCTCTCATATCCCAGTTGTTCCAGAGGAAAGAGAAATCCTCACAATACTTGGGACAATTCATCCGAAAAGGGGAAAACAAATGCTTCCTGACTCAAGATAGCAGCCAGATAAAATCTCTGGATCAACGTTTGTAATTTTAACCACGGAGGTCCTTCAATGCAAAGAAAGCATCCCAGCCCTCTTTAAATTGAGATACCGGATTCTGCATAACTACTTGGTAAAGTATTTTATATTCAATCGCTCTAAAGGTGGACATACATCAGGTGACTTGGCAGCCGATCGACCGTCCGATTCAATTATTATAATCAAATTGAATAAAAATCGGTGCTGCCAAGTGCATGCCACTACAGACATTGCGACCAATTTTTGGCCCAAAATTGGTCATGTCGATTGCGAATGCTGCAAGATGTTGGGCCAACTTGGGCCAACTTGCTCGATCAGGTGTGCGGCAGGTACGGCGTGCAGTTTCGCGACGAACGCGACAAAACCCCCGGAGCTGTCCCCACTAAAGAAAAATGTCCCCCCCCCCCCCCCGGTGCTCCGTGCAAAGTATACATTACCTGTCCATTGCCTGCGCTTGTCCCTCCGCTGCCCATACAGGCGCGCCCCACGTGGTTTCCTAGAAGTCACCCACGCGCGCTCTTACTAGGAAACCACGTGGGGCATGCGTATATGCAGAGGGGGAATCCCAGAAGCAGCAGAGGACAAGCGGAGGCCACCGACAGGTGATGTATACTTTACACTGGGCACCAGGGGGACATTTTTCATTAGATGACAGCGTGGGGCAGCAAGGTGGATGGATGTGGCGCACAAGGCCAAATCCGGATCAATTTCAGAATTAATTTGATTGGGAATTAGCCTGTGGTCTATGGGCAGCTGACAGATCTCTGTCTTATCAGATTCGATTAGAGAGAGATTTGTCTCTTGGTCGAATCTGCCAATACATTGCTAGATGGCTACCTTTACTGTAAAGAACCCTTTTTCTAAGTAGATGGCGAAACCTTTTTTTCTTCATGCATGGATCATAGTTCCCTGTCCTTTTACAAACCTAGGAATATAATTCTAACTTAGTAGGTGGAAAAGAGAAGAAAATACTCTGGCCTTGTGCAACGTACCCTTCTCCAATGTGAAGGATAAGCCACTACCTCTAGTGGTCAGACAGGAAGGGTGATAACGGGCCTCCCATGGGTCCACAATGATAGGGTTTCTGGGCACAAAACTCATATAAGCCTCAGCGGAGCTAATTTGAATCCCCTTCCAGGGTAGACTTGAATTTGTTACAAAGGATTCTCATCAAGGCCTGGTGGGAAATTCAGTTAATCAGATGCTAAAGTTCCATCTCTGGTAGTGGTGAGTAACTAAAGGAAATGATGGAGGAGCAGCAAAATAGCAAAATAGTTACAGCTGAAGAAAAAAGGTAACATGTTAAGAAAAGAATTACAAAAATGTATTTAATGAAAAACTTTGTGAACTCTTTATGACAATTGGGTGAGGGGAAATAATTGTCCCTTTACCTATTTATCCGATTGGGAATGGATATTTTATGGCACCCTTATTATTAAAGGGATTTAAAGATTCCATGTAAGTGCATCCCATTTTATTTGTTCCACCTCCTCTGAAGTAGTGATGAGCGAAAATGCAAAAAATAATTTTCGCCGAATTTTCGCCGAAAAAAGCACTAATTTCGTTTCAACAGGCGAATTTTCGATGGAATATTTTTGCATTCATTTTCGCCTAATGCCCGTATTTTTGCGTTAAATGTGTAGTTCATCGCGTACGTATTTCCACGTAGTTGACATTTTTCCACATAAGGGCATAAGCGTCCGCATACACCGAAGTTTCTTGCGGATTATTGCGGACATTTTTCCGCATAGGGGCATAAGCGTCCGTATACAGCGAAGTTTCTTGCGGATTATTGCGGACATTTTTCCGCATAGGGGCATAAGCGTCCGCATACAGTGAAGTTTCTTCAATTTTCGATGCTGGTCGAAAACGCGTATATTTCTGAAGATTTTCGCGAAAATTCGCCGAATTCAAAAATTGGATTTTCGATGCGAAAATGACTTGGGCGAAAATTCCCAAGCAACACTGCTCTGGAGGTAAAGAAGATGAGCCCCTTTTTAGTTAACTTGTGACAAAGCTTTTCACTGCTCTTGTGGGTGCCACTGCATCTTGTGGTCTCCTCACCTCAGGTTCTGAGCTCATGAAGTGATTTGATTTCATGGTTTCCCTTTTGTACGCATGTCAAGTCATTTTGTATTTTCCACATAATATTTGTAGTTCTAGAACTGAAGTTCTATTTTCTTTCAAGTGTGGCAAATCCATGTTAATGGTAGCAATCACAGCACACTAGAAAAACGAGTCACTTGGTAGACATTTATTGTAGGTATCTACAGAGTCTCTTGTGACTCATAGTTCTTGGGTTCTAGTTTGAGGTTTCTAGCTTCCTCCACAAGGACTGTTCTGACGGTGGTAAGCAGCAGCACTCTACTTCCCCTGAACTACTGTGCATCACTATCAACCCCACCATCATCATCAACACTGCCACCCTCATTACCACGACCACTATTTTCATCATTAATACCATCACCATTATAGTTATCGCAAAACAGAAGGTAATCGGATTATTCCGGTTGGAGTGAGCATATAAGGTGTCCCAGAATACATCACTGCTGAATATACAAACTGTCCCTTTGTTATCCCTGAAAGTTAACCACACCTCCAGAACAGCTGGAATGCAATGATGTTTCAGCTTGTTAATTGTATGGAGCCACAATAATCCAACATGCATACCGACTGTTTCAGATTGGTTGGTCCTGATCAGTGCATGGCATGGATTAATGTGGCTCTATGAGGTAGGACTTGAAACACAGAGTTGCAGATTGCCCAGTAAGCTCATGCTGAACCAGAACTCCAAGGAGTGTGCAGGGGTGCAGCTAAGGTTTTGGTGGCCTCAAGCAGTCCATAACTTGAGGCCCTCATGCATGATTCTAAAAAATAGATAGCCACACCCTAAAACAAAGTGGAAAAATGGGCGTGACCAAAACATGATGTGGGTGGAGCCAAATGCTAGCAGTTTCTAGGCTAAATTGCGGCAAGGGTGTAAAATGCGCCCCCAACGTAGAGACCGGTATAGGTGCCCGCATTATAGGTAGCCAGCTATAGGTCTCCCCCAGTATAGGTAGCTCATATAGTTGCCCCCAGTATAGGTAAGATAGGTAGGTGCCCCCATATAGGTTAGATAGGTTGGTGCCCCCGTATAGGTTAGATAGGTAGGTGCCTCCAATATAGGTAGCCAGTATATTGGCCCCAGTATGGGTTAGATAGGTATATGCCCCCAGTATAGATTAGATTGGTATATGCCCCCAGTATAGGTTAGATAGGTATATGTCCCCCAGTATAGGTTAGATAGGTATATGTCCCTCAGTATAGGTTAGATAGGTATATGTCCCCCAGTATAGGTTAGATTGGTATATGCCCCCAGTATAGGTTAGATAGGTATATGCCCCCAGTATAGGTTAGATAGGTATATGTCCCCCAGTATAGGTTAGATTGGTATATGCCCTCAGTATAGGTTAGATAGGTATATGCCCCCAGTATAGATTAGATTGGTATATGCCCCCAGTATAGGTTAGATAGGTATATGCCCCCAGTATAGGTTAGATAGGTATATGTCCCCCAGTATAGGTTAGATATGTATTTGCCCCAGTATAGATTAGATTGGTACTTGCCCCCAGTATAGGTTAGATAGGTATATGGCCCCCAGTATAAGTTAGATAGGTATATGTTCCCAAGTATAGGTTAGATAGGTATATGTCCCCAAGAATAAGTTAGATAGGTATATGTTCGCCAGTATAGGTTAGATAGGTATATGTCCCCCAGTATAGGTTAGATAGGTAGATCCCCCCCCCCCCCCCTTAATAGCCAATAGAGTGTGGGCGCAACGGCGGCGGGAGCGAGGAAAAAAATGGCTCCACTTACCTGCCTGGATCCGGCATGCAGCTTCTATCTTCAGCCTCTCCCGGCGCGCGACACATTGTAAGAGCTCCCCCCGTGATGACATGCAGTTACATCATCACAGGGGGTGCTGTTACCATAGTGACAGACGCCGGGACAGGAAGTACATAGAAACTGGCAGGATCGAGGAAGGTAAGTTGAAACTTCTCTCTCCCCGCCGCTCCGCCTGGTGCCCGCACGCCCGCCGCCAGCAGCAGAGCGAGGCCCCCCGCAGTGTGAGGCCCCAAGCGGGGGCTTGGCTTGCTTGCATGCTGGCGGCACCCTGGGAGTGTGTAAGGGACTACAACGGACCAAACAGCCCTCTTACTCTTCCTAATCATCATCATCATTATTAAAATCACTATGATTAGCACCAACACTATAATCATCAACATCACCAGCAACAACATAATCATAACTATTATCTCCATCACCATAATGATCAACAACTCTACCACCACTATCATTCATCATCACCACCACCAACTCCACCACCACTATGATCATCAACACTACCACCATTATCACTACCACAACCACTATCAGTATCATTACCACCACCATCATCATCATTACCACCATCACTATCATCATCAGCAGCAGCACCACCACCACCACTATAATAATCATCACCAACACTATGATTATCAATATCGCGACCACCAATATCATCATAACTACCCTCTCCACCACCATCAACATCACCACCAACACCACCATCATCATCACCAACAACAACTCTACTACCACCACCATTATCACCAACAACTCTACCACCACCACCACCATCATCATCACCACCAAGAACTCTACCACCACCACTATCATCATCATCATCACCAACAACTCTACCACCACCACCATCATCATCATCACCACCAACTCCATCACCATCATCATCACCACCAACTCCACCACCATCATCATCACCACCAAGAACTCTACCACCACCACTATCATCATCATCATCATCATCATAACAACAACTCTACCACCACCATCGCCATCATCATCACCACTAACTCCACCACCATCATCATCACCACCAAATACACCACTATCATCTTGAACACCACCTCCATCATCCCCACCACCACTATCCATATCATCCTAATAACCATTATCATCACCATGACCACTATCACTATTATTATTTAAGAATCATGATTCTCAACTTTGCCTAAAGCAGAATGCATCATTGAACAAACTTTTTAAATAAAATGTCTTATGTGTGGTATCTCAGCAACCTGGCCACTCTAGTCTTACCTTATCTGTGACAGACACATTAATATTAATATTTACATTTGAAAGGAGGAGGCACCACAAAAAATCTAAACAATTGGCATAAGAAAGAAATATAAAAAGCTTGGCTTCTATCTATGAAGAAGAATATAGCCATAAACAGCAACAAATGTATTAAGTAGAAATCAGACACTCTACTCGGGCAGGCTAAATGCCCACTTCGTCAGAGGCAAGAAATAATAATGGTTATTATTTCTTGCCTCTGATGAAGTGGGCATTTAGCCTGCGAAACGGCTGTCAGGCCTTAACATTGTGTGTACTGTCGGGATGCTAGGAATTTATTAAAGGTGACTTGAATTGCTTCTGTGGTCCGTGCCCGGAGTCTGTTACTCTCCTCCTCAATTCAAAGCTGGTTACCCGGAGGCACGGCCAATGCACCTGTTTCTCCTCCTCATCCTGACAAATCGCCCAATCAGAGGGCGGGAAACGCATAGATGGGTGGAGACTGTGTGTCACTGCTCCACTGATTGCACGCTACCTGCTACTGAGCAAAACAAGTGCCTGCTGGCATCTTTGGCGTCCTGGCGTCCCGATGAGGTGTTGAGATGGTGTGGCTTCTCTGACGGCTGGAGTGAGCGAACCTTGGCTGCACCAGATTCATCACATTAGGTTTTATGTTGGTCTCGTCAATAGGGATGCTCATTCACATTCTGCAGAAATTGAAATTTCCGATCCGTAATCGGTATTTCCGATTGGTATTCGGAAAACGGAAATCATCAATAGGAATTCCATGGAAATACCGCAACTCAGTCATTTTAGCTCAATCACAGAACTCGGAAGCATTGGCCCAATCAGAGAATGCAGTATTTTTCAGTAAAAATTGCATTACCAAGGTAATTTTAGACCAATCACAAGATTTTGTTGGCTAAACAAATAAAATACTCCTCGGAAATTGGAAAATCAGAAATCGGATAATGAAAAATTGGAAAAATGGAAATCAGAAAAACAGAAAATTGGAAGAAAAAAAAGAAAATTGGAAAAATGGAAATCGGAAATTGGTGGAAATCCGTAGAATCTGAAGTGGGCATTTCCGACCATCCCTACTTTTCAACACGATTGAAAAGATGTCATGCCTTGAAATGAATCTGGTATGGTCAGTCTGTGCTTTTGCCCAGCCAGTGATGGGCATCTTCCAACCAACAGTATGCTGCACACGGTTTCTCTTTAGGCTGCATTTCCACTTGTGCAGTGCGAATCGCCGCGGTAAAAATTCGCATGCGGATGCGAAATTCGTATGCGGGTCCATGCGAATTTTCACGCGAATTCGCACACGAATTCGCATGGATGACGATGTGTGCGAATTTAACCATGGCAGTGCTGGTGTGCTTTTCCATTGTTTCTATGCGAATTCGCATGAAAATTCGCATGAAAATTCGCATAAAAAACCTCATGCGAATTTCCTATTAAATACATTGTATGCGATTCGCATAGCGGTATGCGGTATGCGAATTCTGATGGCTCTGCCATGCGAATTTTTTCTGCACAGAAAAACGCAAAGGAATCTTGACAAGTGGAAACAGTCCCATTGACTTGTATTGCTATGCGAATTTGTATGCGAAAAACGCATGCGAATTCGCGATAGTGGAAATGAGTCCTTAGTGCTGGTAGTTTGCAGGCAAATTACATTCAATGTTTAGTACATTACAGTGCTGGGCCAAATTTACGCATGAGCGTAATTACGCATCGTAATTCAATGCAAAATTACGCGTAAGCGCTACGCGTAACTTACGGTGTTACGCGTAATTATTTACGCGTAAGCCATAAAGCGGTATCATAATTACGTTGTCTACCATAATTGCTAGGTATGCGTAATTTTACGATGACTTATGCGTAATTTTACGTGTAATTACTAACGTACAACTCCCCTTTTCTAAGAGTAGCCAATCAGTCAACATCCTAAGCAACCAATAGTATCTTCTCCCACCCTTCAGTATATAAGCGTACGTTTTGAGGCATACGAATGATGTGTACACAATAGCTGTCACATTGACGGCTATTGCGTACACATCGTCCGTATGCGTCAAAAAGTACGCATTAATGGGTATTACGGCACTACACGTAACATCGTAGCGTAAGCGCCTACATTACGGTATCCTTACGCGTAACTGCGTAAGTTAACGCGTAATTACAGTGATGAACCATAGATAATTTCCTACGCTGTAATTGCGTAATGCGTAATAGCGTAAAATTACGCGTAATGATCCGTAAGCGTAGATTTTTACATTACGACCAGCACTGGTACATTATGCAAGTATATTGGCGATGCTGAGTAAAGTGCATTTTACACGTATATGCAAAATTACAGAGCCACGTCGGTACTCCCAGAAGAAGACCACTTGGCCCCAGCTGGTCAGCTTACAATATTTTATTGCAATATTTCTCTTCAGCTAAGTATCCCTACTTTACATTTAGCAGTTGCCATGGGAACATTTCTGTTTGTACAGTTTCTGGAATGTGCAGAGAGTTAAGTGTGAAAGACTGTTCAGAACAACAACCACTACTTGCTGTGTGGCACCATGTGCAACTGTCGTAGCAAGTCTGATGAGAGGCTTTACACTTAATTAGTTGCTCTCAGTTATAACTGAAAGGGCAACTGATTATCAAAGTAATGCCCATGTTTTCCTATAGCACAGTTCATACTTAAGGCATTTTAACTGAAATCTTTTTCACAATGCACTGCTATGGAGAAGAAAATTTACTGATTAAAGGGGCACTACAGCAAAAAACTGTAAAATTTAAAATATGTGAAAACATACAAATAAGAAGTACATTTTTTCCAGAGTAAAATGAGCCATAAATTACTTTTCTCCTATGTTGCTGTCACTTACAGTAGGTTGTAGAAATCTGACAGAAGTGACAGGTTTTGGACAAGTGCATCTCTTTATAGGGGATTCTCAGGGATATATTTGTTTTCAAAAGCACTTAGTGAATGGCAGTTACTTTGTCCAACAGCCAAAAAACTGTGTAGGAAGCAGGGAAGCTGGCCAGCATCATTGTTTAAATCCTTTTTAGGGAATATCTTTATAAAGAATAAAAGCCTTGCTGAGAATCCCCTATGAAGAGATGGGCTGGTCCAAAATCTGTCACTTCTGTCAGATTTCTACTGCCTACTGTAAGTGACAGCATTATAGGAGAAAAGTAATCTATGGTTCATTTTACTCTGGAAAAAATGTACTTCTTATTTGTATATGTTTGCACATATTTTACATTCTACAGTTTTTTGCTGTAGTGCCCCTTTAAGTGTAAACATGGCCTTAGGGCCTGTCTCCTCTACACGCGGATTCTGGATGCAGAAAAACTGACTCCAATGAATGTCTATGTCTATGTGTTTCCACTAAGGGCTCATTTCCATATAGCGCCCTTCAGGCGGACTTATGGAAACACGATCTCAGGGACAGCAGACAGTGCATCAACTGCACTGTCTGCTGTTTCCATCCATGCATGGCGATTTAGCGCTGAATCGCCGCGCATGGTTTGCTGCATTTCGAGGCGCTTCAGCCCACGATCCCATTCAATAATGAATGAGATCCCAAGCTTCGCAATGGTTACCAATCTGAATATAGCACTAAAGCTGAGTTTCCAGGTTCGGGTCATTTTAAAAGTTAGCAAGTACATTGTGTTTTGTATGGGACAGAGTCAGACTACAGTTACAGCTATTACAGTCTGTGTTCAGTTTGAACAATCCGGGACACATTCAGCTTACATGGAATCTATATTATGGACGAGGCTTTTTTTTCTAGGAATATATAATACTTGGCAAAAGCTGTCGAATTTTGAAACGCTGTGATGTAAAAAGAGAAACCTACAGCTAATAAATAAACTGTGGTTATGAGAAATGCTTTATAATGCTAAACAGAAGACTGCATACACTTTGATGTAATTATCTACATGTGCTTAGAGGTACTGCAATCTACACTATATATTACAGTGTTCACTTCCAGAAACACAAGTAGATACATTCACACACAAAAAAACCAAAAATGTATAAATAATAAAAACATTTAAAAAAATACCAAAAATTATATATGTGCGTGCGTGTGTGTGTGTGTGTGTGTGTGTGTGTGTGTTTGTGTGTGTTTGTCTGTATGTATGCATATATATGTACAGTATGTTCACACCCTTTCCCTTGCCTCCCCTTGGTGCCCTTCATGCCCTTGAGGCCTATCTCTTGAGATCGAGGGTCATAAAACAAGTGTGGGCATCATGATCTTCACACCCATAACGAGTCTAGCCACAAAACTCCTGATCTGAATTATAGTGCCCTGTATTGCACTTACTTCTGACACTAACCTCCCCCCACTTACTCCTGACACTAACCTTCACCCATCTACTCCTAACACTAACCTCCCCCCACCTATTTCTTTTACTAATCCCCCCCCATCCACTCCTAACACTAACCTCCCCAACCTACGCCCAACACTAATCTTGACCCACCTACTTCTAACACTGACCTCCCCCCACCTACTCCTAACACTAACCTCCCCATGTCCACTCCCACTACAGTAGTTATGCCGCTTTTTCAAGGAGGGCACAACCCTCCCTGTGTTTATGTGGGTTTTCTCCAGGATTCCTCCCATATCTCAAAAACATAAATTAATTAATTGGTCCTTATATAAATACTAGATATAAATATTGGCTTTGGTGAATAATTTAGACATTGGTTTAGCCAAACATGGTGTATCCACTATCCAGGTATAAGTTGGGTGGCTGCCTCTTGCTATTGGGCTCTACAAGAAACACCTGACCAGACCACAATCAGTGAGGAGGGTTTTCTGTAGAACCAGTTTTCAGGTCGTATGCAGCCAAAATGTTGGGCATTAAGTTGGTTGGACTTCATTTGGGTGAACAGCTAGAATTAGGCTTAGGTTACCAGTTACGGTTAGGCATAGTTTAGCAGTGTTGGGTCTATGGTAGGGGGAAGCCTAGCTTTCATGTTCAGCATTAGAAGGTTAAGTATGCACCCGGAAGGGGTAAATGTAGAATAAAAGTATCTGATGATTGTTTGAAATACAGGTATATGTGATTTTGGTCGTTCAGATATCTAAAGCATCCAGCCTTTTGGGTTGGTGATTTTGTATATTGTAATGCTATAACCTGGCTATGAAATATGTTTAACCACTTGAGTTGGGGGTCTATTTACCCGTTGTTTTATGTGTTTGTATATGTGTTTTTTTTAGAATTGTTTAATAAAATATGTTTTTATACCCTGAAAAATGACATGTGACCTTTCTTATATTTGAAGAAATATTTTATCACCAATAAACTTCTAGAGACTCCCCAGTTGTTTACAATAATTATTTAGGGAGGTAGGGTACATTACATAATGGCCTAAAGCCCCTTGCATTGGTGCTTAAAGATAATCTGTACTGTAAAATACTTACGATAAAAAGCATACCATTCTATTCATTATGTTCTCCTGGGCCCCTCTGTGCTGTTTCTGCCACTCCCTGCTGCAATCCTGGCTTGTAATTGCCATTTTTATGCAGTGTTTATAAACAAAAGACATAGCAAGTGATAGGCTGAGAGTAGCTCAGTGTGTGAGTCATACAGAGTGTGCAGGGGGCCTGGAGAGGGTGTGTATAGCTTCTATCCAATCACAAGCAGCACAGCACATTTCAGCCTGACTGCCTGAGCCGGACAGACCCGACAGAGGAGAGAAGATTAGATCATATAACATAGATAACACAGCCACTGTGCAACTAGGAAAGGCTGCAGTAAGACAGAGCACATTAGAACAGCTGTAGGAACGTATAGGATAGAAGAAATAAGGCTCAACATTTTGTTACAGAGTCTCTTTAAAGCTGCTTGAGTCTATCATTTTGGAGGAAAAAAAATCAGACTTTTCTAATCATCTGCTACTATGCTTTGCAAAAACGGATAAAAGGTGACAAGCTTTCTTGGAATAAATGACGCCTGGCTATCATGAATATCCAGGCCAACACATGCTAGAATTGTTTTAGCAGGCAAAATAGAACCAGCACTGCTGCAGTCAGACAGTGTATAGATTAAAGTGTTTTTTATGTAGTAAAAAAAAAGTTTGCTTTCTTAAAACAGAAGGTATTTGCAATTATTCAGGTTGGAGTAATGTATCTCACAATGCATCCCTGCTCAATATGCAAATCATCCTTTGTTGTCCCTGTAAGCTATCCACACCTCCAGAACCACTGGAATGCAATGATGTGTCAGCTTGTTAATTGTACAGAGTCTCAATATTCCAACAGACTGTTTCAGATTGGTTAATCCTCATCAGTGCATGGCATGGATTAATGTGGCTCTATGGGGTAGGAATTGAAACACCCAGAGTTATGCTGGGAATACACGATCCATTTTTTATTGATCGATTTCGGCAGATAGATGGTTCGATAGTTAATTTCCGACATGTTTGATCTTACTTTTGATTGTTTTATCATTCGATTTCTCATAGAAGTGAATTGAAATTGATCAGAAAAGATAAGAGAATCGAGCAGGAAATAGAGCAGGAAAACTATTCGAAAATCGATTAAATGGAAAAGCGAGCGAAAAAACGCATCATGTATTCCCAGCATTAGAGTACCCAGCAAGTTCATGGTGAACCAGAACATCTTAGAGTGAGTAAGGGGCTAAAAAATGACCAAAAAAGTCTTCTTACTAAAATGTTATGCAAAACAAAAGATTGCCTTCTTAAAACTGAAGGTATTTGTGATTATTCAGATTGGAGTAAGCATATGATGTCTCCTTCAATGCATCACTGTTGAATATGCAAATCATCCTTTGTTAAAGAGACTCTGAAGCTAGTTTAAAAACTAGTTTTTACCTTTTATTTAGCTTAAGGATGATGGTCACTGCTAAACGCCGCATTCCTGCTGGCAGAACGAGGGTTTTATAACCCCCAAATCCTAGGGCAAGAATCCACAACTGCCCGGGGAGGCAGAGCTTAGCGCTGTAGCTCTGCCCCCATTCGCGTCAATCTGCCCATGGATCTCCGCCCTTTACCTGCCCCTATCAGTGTAAAGCCTCATACACACGGGCCACAATTGTCACCGCAACCACGTGGCGCGCGCCAGCTCGCCCGTGTGTATGAGGCACGCCCCCCGAACCGTCGCTACTAAGAGCTGTCGCCAGGCGATTGACATGGTCAGTCGCCGGCAACAGCTGTCGCCGCAACTTCGCCGCAACTGTCGCTAGTCCGCCGTGTGCATGCGGACTAGCAACAGCAACACACACGCAGTGAGCGGAGCTTCTGGCGGGGGAAGGGGGGGAGGGACCTTCGGCGGCAACTTCCGCCGAATCTCTGTCCCTCTGTGCGCCGTGTGTACGGCAGTTGCACAGAGGGACCTGGCGACGAGCTGTCGCTGCTTTTTTTGGGGGGGGGCGACTAGCTACATTTGTGCCTCGTGAGTATGAGGCTCATGAAGACTGAGAGGGTGGGGAGAGGCGGTGATCAGTGGGGATTGATGCAAGTAGAGGCTGAGCTACAGCCCTAAGCTCTGCCTCTATCAGGAAGCGCTCACTGGTTTTTGCCCGGGGTTTTGGGGGGTATAAACCCCTTATTCTGCCGGGGGAATGTGGCGTTTTAATGGTGACAATCATCCTTAAAGCGGAATATAAGGCCCGGTTCACATTAGCGGTTCTTTGCCAAACGGACCGGATGACCTGACCGGATCCTGACAGGTTGCATCAGGTGGCAATCAGGATGCGATCCGGATCCGTTTGGCAAAATATACGTAAAAAAAAAAAAAAATGTTGGGGTCTGGGAGGTCAGCAGAAGGGGGACCTGTGGAATCAGGCCCTCTGCTGTTTAGCACTCACCTCCACCTCCGACATGCTGCCAACATCCTGCCAACACCTCCAGCTCGTGCTGCTCCACTCCAAAATGCTTGCCCATGTGTCCCCAGCCAATATCGCCGCAAAAATCCGCATAGGAAGTGGGGTAGAAGATCCGGATTTCTCAGCCAGTGTGTTGTGCGGCCTCCAGTTCCCATTTGTTTGTATTGGCCGGATGGTGCAGTCCGGCTCCGCCCCGGATACGGCTGCCGGAGGGGCCGGATGAAAAAATAGCGCATGTTGGAACGGAGGCCGGAGTCCGGATCCGGCCCGGATCCGGTCCGGCTCCGGTTCTGCAGAACGGACCCATGTGAACGGACGCATAGGCTTTAATTGCTATGCCGTGCGTCCGTTCCGTCCGTTCTGCAGGCGGTGCGGCTCCGGCACGGCGATTCCGGAGGGCCACCGCAAGTGTGAACCGGGCCTAACCCTGCATTTCAACTTTGCTCTAAAACATTATTTACAGCATATTATATGCAAAAAGCATTTTTTTTTTTTACTAGACCAGCATTGGAAGGGTTAAACACAGAGGTTTTAAGTTCCGTGCAGACATTTAGATGGTTACATTCTATTTAGTTAGTGTGTAACTGTTTATCAATAGATACATCTCTTTGGCTGTCCTCCAAGCTCTTTCTCAGTGAGAGAGATGAGTCATAATAAACACATATTTGTAAACAAAAAGTATCTAACTCAAGTTCGGATTCGGTTGCAGAAATCTCTAGGGACTTTAAAGCCCTGTGTAACCCTTCCAATGCTGGTCTAGTAAAAAAAAAAATGCTGGTTGCATATAATATACTGTAAATAATGTTTTAGAGCAAAGTTGAAATGCAGGGTTATATTCCGCTTTAAGCTAAATAAAAGGTAAAAACTAGTTTTTAAAATGGCTTCAGTCTCTCTTTAAGTGTCGCTGCACTATGCTAAATTCTTGTAAGTGAGATCGGCTTGTTGTTAACCTCAAAATATAGCATCAATAACGTTTTTCTAAGAACACTGTTCCCTTTCCCCTTTGTGTATGTCATTATTCTGAAATATTCTCTTACCTTCCTGTGTCCAATCGCGGGGCGTTCTCGGTCACTATATTGTGAACTTTGCTTGACCAAGGCGAGACCTGTAAAAAGTTTACAGCCCTCATCATTACACAATGATTATGCACTGTAATAATACAGGCTTAAACCATTATAAGCGTACACACAGAATATGTGAATCGGTAGCATCTGTGACTAATATGTGAAAAAAATGTGCTGTCTGTAAATAGAACAATGTGAACCATCTGGGAGCAACACATCAAGATTTAAAACGTACAAAGAAATCAAAGGACAAATGTTAGTAATGGATTTTATGGACTGTTCAAAGGTACGCTAATCTTTCATTAATAGCAGCGATAATCTTGATTGCTTTCAGGTTATTTTTAGTGATGAATGATTATATAAAACCGCATACAGATATCAGATCCTCGTAAAAAAAAATGATTGTTTGCAGTCACACTAGAAAAATATCTAATATTGCATAGGCATGTCTCCACCTCCTGGCCCAATTCTGACTTTTCGTTTTTCAAGGCATAGGCCAACCAAGCAGTTTCCTAGAGCAAAACATGTTGGAATGGACACCTCTGAATCACTCCAAAAACTCTGTTCTTCACAGAACTATTATATATTTTTATTTTTACAATTATGCATTTTGTATATTGGTGTACACACAATTAAATTGAAACGAAGGGTGATAGGGAGTACCTTTAACCGTTCATGCCACTGGGACGTGAGCCTCACATCCGCAGCGGCAGCTAGCACAGCCGAAGGGACGCTTGTCACGTCCCTGCAGTTTGGGGTGCTTTGCACGTGATCGTGTGGCCAAATGCCTGCAATCACGATGTTACCGGCAACAGCTGGGATTGACTGCAGGGAACAAAAGTCCCTTGAGCCAATCTGTTCTCGTCCGCTGAGAATAAACACTGTTTTTGAACAAAAACAGTGTTTATTCTTACATAGAGCCGCCGCGCTTCCTCCCGCCACTGATTTCCGCGCTTACCAATGCCAATCATTAGATTTATGAATGGGAACAAAGTTCCCATTCATTAATCTCCCCCCAGGCCACCGTGATCGCAGGCATCCATTGATTCCTGCATCACTTTCCTAGTTACAATGTAGCAACGTAGTACTTCCTATTGTGTACCTATTGTACGCGAATAGGAAGTACTCAATGGTGACATCTTGTAGCCAAATAGTAAAATTACACCTACTGTGTACACATTTTTAATATGTATGTCTAGAGGGCATATTATTTTAAAGTTATGGGCTATAAATTAGTGATGGATGTAAAACTTAAAAAATGCACCTTTATTTTCAAATAAAATATTGTCACCATACATTATACTAGGTATATAATTTTAATGTTGCAATAACCGGGACAAATGGGATAATAAAATGTGTGGATTTTAATTATAGTAGCATGTATTATTTTAAAACTATAATGGCCAAAAATCTGAGAAATAATTATTTTCTTCCATTTTTTTTCTGGGTAAATTGCAATTAGAATAAAATAATTCTTAACATAATGTACAACCCAAAGAAAGCCTAATTGGTGGCTGAAAAAGCAAGGTATATATCATTTCACTGTGATAAGTAGTGATAAAGGTTATTGGGGAATGAAAGGTATAACCAGATTCTGCCCATGAGCTAACTGAACTCATTATTGTTTTACATTTGCTCTTTTGTTTGTTAAGGAGTGTTCTAGTGAGTGGTGACAGGAGGAGGAGGAGGACCCGGGAAGCCTGTTTAGGATCCACCGGACGCGGAGACATCATCCTAATACGCGGGGAATCCATTTGAACTAAGCTGAGTGGGAGTGAGAGGCAGCGGTCCTGCTGGGACAATAGAGGGGAGCGAGCAGCGGGTGTTTTCATCATTAACCCGGTTCTGTATGCCCACTTATCTGTTGGCAAATCTGTAGGAAACTTCGAGATCTGAACTGCCAGCCAGCCTACATACCCCTATGGTGGATGTTCATATCATTTTTTTAATAAAAACACATTTACCCGTTGAAAGCGCTTTTTTCCTGGGGGTGTGATGTTTACAGGAGACCAGCAAACCAGGATTAAAGAAAGCCCAGCTGAGAGCCAGCGAGGCAGAGGGGTGGCCTATACCCCTGGTGTGAAAATGAGCCCATCTTGACTGACAGATCTGGTGAGTCGGGAAATAAAGGGGGGGGGTGTGACCCTGCCAAGTTACCCATTGATGTTTAATGATCCAAGGACTAACTTGAGCGCTTAGCACACACGTATCATCTACTTCTTAGATTGCTGGAAAAGATACAACATTCCAGCATTGTTGAAGGAAATTTTAAGTGACGAGGAGATGTCCATTTTAACTTACCTGAGGCTTCTCCTAGCCCCCTGTAGTTTATCAGGCACCTCGCAGGGGCATGACAATAGACCCTGCAAGGGATGCAGCTGCTGGGGGTCCCAGAAGCCACAGAGGGCCTGTCCTGAGAGACTGACAACTAAGGGCAAGGAGAGAAAAACATTTCTGCTCTGCATAATTGTTCTAATGACTGCATGTGCTCAGCTACCGTTAAGGAATCGTACAAAGTTTTGCAGACAAAGATTTGTAGACAGTCCCTATTTAGTGTGCATCAGGTTCTTGTGTAATGCACCCAGCCCCCTTGGTGGGAGGGGGCCCCATTCAAAGTTTCGCAGGGGGGCCCAGTGATTTCTAATTACGCCCCTGGTACCTCGCCTTCTTCCTGTTCTGCTCCATTATGCCACTGTCAGCCCCGCTAATGTCTATGACTGGCTCACCTGTAATACACAGTGCCGGTAGTAAGGGTAATATTGCCAGGTGATGTTTGTGCCTAGTAATATTACTGCAAGTTTGTGCATCAAGCCCACAGTGTAGTGCAGTAAATCTTATGTCGGTGGGGGAAGGCTGGAGTTGCCTGTTCACCGCCCAAGCCGAACGCTAGCAAGCACCCAGCCGGTGAATGGGAGCAGGTGAGAGGTGGTAAATTCACTGCCTTCAGCTACCTGTGGAAAAGACGCCTTACATTTGGAAGGTAAAATTACCGTATATTTTTGCTATATGCATAGGCTTCTATGTTTTACATTAGTGAAAATATTTAGCCAAAACTGTAGGTAACACACATGTGGAATAAATTATACCTTTTTTTTTCTAGCAATTGCGGACTGTAGGCCGACTCGTGACATTTTAGAATTAATGAATCTTTCGTCACGGGCGTCAGACTCTGCTCGTTGGGCATGTTGTCTGCACACTCTGAAAGGTGTTGATGAAGTTCCAGTATCTTCATTCATTGTTTTTTTTCGAAAGATCTTCCTAATTGGACATGTGAGGCCAATACGAGAGATATGTCTCCAGCTTCCAAGAGCAGAATGCACCACTTACGCTGAAATAACTGGAGAAGAAAAGATCCTTTTTTTTTTTTGTACGCTGAGAACGAAGGGTTGTAGAATGACCAATTAGAAGCTGTGTTGTCTTTAGATGAAAGAACCTTTTTGTGGTCATCTTCAATCTCTTGTTTGGGCTGTCAACAGCAATTTGACAAAGAATGTCCCACTGACTGACCTGTTTTTTCAACATAGTAACCTATATTGTACACGACTTAAGCTCCACAGACTTTACCAGGCTGCAAATAGCACGGTCTCCTCCGTCTCTGCTTTCCATCCGGAATTTGTAAACTTGTAACGGGATTTTTTTTTTTCAGTCTAAATATCTCAGTGTTGTATCTTCTTATCCCATTCGCTCCCCCCACCACCACCACCTCCAGCACACACTTCAGGGGCCAAAGCTCATGATAACTGCTTTGTGGTGAATGGTCAATTGTTACCAAATTCTAATTGGTTCTGGGTCAGTCTCTTTGAAAACGTTGCTGTGCTCTAGTAATTTTGTCAATTAATTCCTAACAATTAACAACTGACAAAACTTCGGATCTTTTCAAAAAATGTTCTGATTTTTACATTAAACTCTTCACCCCCCGAGAGCCACACTTAGGGATCAACTTTCACATGATCTGTCATTCCTGATCTTTTGAAGTTTCTGTGTTCAGAAATACTTGCATGTGGCTGGAACGGTAATGGGATAGTTTTCTAAGCACATCTGGGCTACTGTACAGGAAGAGAAATGCAAGTAAAGTTTTTAGTAAGTATGTCTCACATTGTTTTCCTTTAAAGTGAATCTGGACTCCATTGAGGTGAGCGCTACTAAGACAGCTAAACAAACTATTTAAATCCTTCTTCAAGTACTGTTTTTGTAATTGCTGAGAAGGTCAGTAAGGGCGTAATAGCTGTTTTAATACTGTTTAGGCAAATGCTTGCTTTACGGCCTGCGCACAGAGGCACCAGTGTAAAAAATACCAACTGTGATCCCCGTGACTAGGGGGAGGGGTTTCATGGAGTTATTAATTCTTCTCCTCCCCACATTGCAGTGTTAGTGCTAGGCCCAGATTTACATCACAGGAGTCTATATGCACAGATGTCCTGCCACATTAGACTTCGCCCTCCATGGACCTACAAACTCCCTCCAAACCCCATCGCAAGTTTGCTGGCTGGACCAGCTGTCACCTCTACCTTATTTCCCTTGCCCGGTGTAGGTAGCTACAAGTGCCCCTCAGTATTAGGTAGCTAGAGGTGCCTCTGAGTGAAGGAGCAAGAAGTTTTAAATCAGGATGATACCATTTATTGGCTAACTAAAAATGAATAAAAATAAGCAAGCTTTCGGCCTTGCAGCCTTCGTCGGGCTTACATCCTGTTGGTACAGACAGCTATATACATGCAATATCAAAAGGGAAAACAGATATTTTTTTCAAGCATAAATACATGTCATTAAGATGCCTTAATTCAAACAGAACATCTAAATGGGGTTAGAGGTTGTTAGCTGAGATAAGGATCCTTTTTTACTCCATGCTCACAGACCTGGGATTAGGATTGACCCAGAGGTATCGTAAATTCTTAGTTCACAAGTTCAGCAGAAGGAGAGCTCATCAGTGAAAGCTGAGAGCCGGGTGAGTAATCTCAAATGTACACTCTACACAGGACTCTATATAGAGAAGGAGGAGGGAGCCACATAGGGAGGGAAGTGAGCTGCCTTTCCATCACCAGGCACCTGTAGGCCTGTACAGTGTCTTATGGTAAATCCAGCCCTGGTTAATTCTGTGAAATTGTGTACAGTAGGTGCACTTGCTCCAGCACCGCATTGATACTTCTCTTACTCCCAGAAGCCACAG
This sequence comes from Hyperolius riggenbachi, assembly GCF_040937935.1. NCBI lineage: Eukaryota > Metazoa > Chordata > Amphibia > Anura > Hyperoliidae > Hyperolius > Hyperolius riggenbachi. The sequence continues at coordinate 86,481,691 of NC_090646.1, read as the reverse complement.
ACTCTGTGTTGCAATCCTCTGTGCTCAGGATTCGCATGATAGCTGCATAGAGCGTGCAGCTGCTAGGAGGAAGAGGGGACTTAACACTGTACTGGAGCAGGGAAGAATACACTGCTCCCTGTGCTACTCTGTGGGGGAAGTTGGTTGGATGGGGGGGGGGGGGGGGCTGACTGTGTCTCTGACTGGCTATGTGTGTGTGTGTGTGGGGGGGGGGTGGAGGGGGATGTGTGTGATTGGCTATGGGCAGGAGGACTTTAGGGTGCCCTATGACAACAAGTTTGCTCAAGTTCTACTTGTTACATCATTTTCAGAGGGAAATGCTAAGGCAACATATACATGTAAATGGTGGTTCTTTTTGTTCCTGGCAAGATCCTTTCACAGCATATCAATAAGTCTTTTGCACATTCACATGGACTGACATGTGTAAGACTCACTGATATTTACCAGGATGCCCAATTACTTTATAACCAATAAAATCATTGTTTAATAGTCATTGCTGATTGGCTGACACAATAAATAACCTACAATCCACAGACACTTTTGCGTCATTGAGTGAGCATTACAAAAATTTGTATGATCTGTATCTATCATTCCATGTTTATAGCGGAGGGCAAGCTGAGCGAATTATATCACTTAGCACCATGATAACACAATTTTCTGTTAAAGTCGTGTTCCTGTCTTGGATAATTGGTCTTTTTAAAGTGGGAATATACTCCCAAAACTGCAATTTCAGTAGCTACTTTTAATTGCAAAGAAGGACATTTAAAAACATTCCCAAGTATTCCCTGTGCGAAAAAAAAACTTAATTTTCACTGCAGAGAGCAGTACACCCCTGCCACCCGCCATCAAAGAAATAATCTGAATAATTTTGACCTTTCCTCCTACTTTTTGGTACTTTTTTAATTGCAGAGAGCTGAAAAGTTATTTTAAACAGAAGATGAAAAAATATCTCCTAGGGGAAAACTTAGAAGAAAAATTGAATTGGGCCCTCGTCAATACAATGCCTTTTAAAATGCAAGAGAGAAAATATTGCAAAGAAATGAACAGCGCTACTTAAAAACAGATGAATGCTTACCTGCAAAAAAGTGCAGACCCCACTCATGGGATACAAATACACAATGAGCACACATACAACCTGTCTACCACTTTTTCTAGGCAAGAGAGAAAATATTTAAAATAATTGATAGTACTTTTTCACATACTTTTCGGTACTTTTTCAATCACAAAGTTCTGAAATGTTATCTCCTAGGAGAAAACTCTGGGCAGAAAGTGGATTGAATAAGGGCCACTGGCTCATTACCTGCCATTGGGACGAGCAGGTTGCAAGGACAGGAAGTGAAGGAAATCTCTCCACTTGTAGACTCAAACAACAATGAAAAAAACAAAAGGTTATGTCTCATTTTCAAACTATTCACAACTAAAAAAAATTTGGAATATTTTTTAGTAGTTCTGAGCCTGCGCAGTACAGCCCGGAGGACGTCCGATGACGTCAGCGCGCCGGCGTGAAACGCATAATGGAGCGCAGAAGAAGCCCGACCTGCCCGCCGGCCTGGCCAGGTCGGGTCAGCCACCGGAGACCACCGGGAGCCTGCGGAGCGGCGCCGAGGGCACCTCCTGCCTGCCACGGGCTGGAGGAAGCCCGAGGTAAGAGGATTTGGATTTTTTTTTTTTAATTGTCCCTGAACCTTCCCTTTAAGTAGAACATGTGAAATGTGTTTTAGTGGAAACAATTACAGTTAAATTTATTAAAGCCTAAAACATTTAATCTTGGTTCATACTCAGATCTAGGGTTCTGAACCTCTAGTTACAGTTTGCTTCCCTCATTACACCATCCCTATGTGATCTGAAGTCAGTCATAAAAATAGTAACCTTGAGGTCCCTTCAGATGGAAGCAGGAAATGTTGGCGCTGCTAATGCCATAAGGGTTAATACTAATGATGGCTATTGGGAGCCAAAGCAGAAATGTGGGCGCCTAATAATGTTTTGAAAATTGGAATGTTATAGTTTTTGTAATTTTTATCATTTTGAAAACTAGAAAGTTATAGCGTTTGCAATATTTTTTATTTTTAAAAACTGTCTTTTTGAAATACAGTACCTTGTTTTGAAAATCAAATTAGGAAGTGGGGTTTTAGGGTTAAGCTTCAGGAAGGGGATTTTTAGGGTTAGGAGTCAGGAAGTGGGGTTTTAGGGTTAGGTGTCAGGAAGAGGGGTTTTAGGGTTAGGCATCAGGAAGGGGGGTTTTAGGGTTAGGTATCAGGAAGTAGGATTTTTAGGGTAAGGCGTCAGGAAGGGAGGTTTTAGGGTTAAGCTTCAGGAAGGGGGGGGGGGGGTTAGGGTTAGGTATCAGGAAGGGGGGGGGGTTAGGCTAATGGAAGGGGATTTTTTTAGAGTAAGGAGTCAGGAAATTAGGTTTTAGGGCTAGGCGTCAGGAAGGGGGTTTTTAGGGTTAGGAGTCTGGAGGGGGGTTTTAGGGTTAGGCGTCAGGAAGGGGGCTTTTAGTGTTAGGAGTCAGGAAAGGGGTTTTTAGGGTTAGGAGTCAGGAAGGGGGGTTTTATGGTTAGGCGTCAGGAAGGGGGTTTTTAGTGTTAGGAGTCAGGAAGGGGGTTTTAGTATTAGGTGTCAGAGAGGGGGAGGGTTCTGTGTAAGAGTAGGACTAGCTTTAATTGTAGTAAAATATCTGTAGAATTTACCAATGTTTTACCATCATTAATACTACTGTAAATATTTTTTCGTTTTCATCTGGCGCCCAATTCACAACAGCATTTATCATGTAGACTCAGCTTCACCCCGTGCCCATTTTTCCTCGCGCCCCTATTTCTTGCACAGATTCAGATGTCCTTGGCTGCAGAAATGTGCTGCTACAGTGACATCAGTTTGCTGTTAACAGTGAACCAATTCTGTGTGTCTTCTTTTCCTGGTGCACTGGTTCCTGTGTCCTCCACATTATTATGTACCTGATCATGTGTGCATTTTGCATGTACATGAAACAATTATGTTGACTGATACATAAGCAGTGGAAGTGTTGCATGCATAAGGCGAGCTATGCAATTAGCTACAGTAATTGTGACAATCACTGTAAACTTAACATACACATTCTTCATACATTCAACTTATGATTCTTTTGTGAGTATAGCCCATTGACATAAGCCCGTTGCTGGAGAAAATATTCAGCATTTATATTCTCTTATTTGTTAAATGAAGGTTTGCCGACACTTGTTTTTTTGTTTTGTTTTGTTTTTTTAGAATTTGGAACAATATGATATTTAAACATTTATAGCAAATAAATACATCTTTAGCAAATCCAATGTACAATTTAATTGTGTATTTGCGTGGTAAAGCAGATCAGCTTTGTGTTCCTTTCTGTACAATAAGAGTTCTGTTCTCATGAATTCATTCTTTTTCCATTCTGAACAGAAACAGGGTGGCCATTGGGATTAGTTTAATTAGCAGCAGAATCTTGATAGTTAATTACTGACTTTAATCTACAGACATTTAATTGAAAGTACAGATGTTGGTCTTGTTTTGTATAGATTAATATATTTATATTCAGAACCTCTGGCAAAAGCTTAGAGCTTATATAAAAAGACAGTTACTCCCCAAATGTGTAATATACATCATTTTGCTAAGTAATGATAAACAGTGGCCACCAGGTCTGCCCCTCTGATAGCGGGGCTGAACTCAAAGCTACTGACTTAGTGAACCTGATTTACTAAGCTGAGGATATTATTGTTATCAGTGGTGGGCTGAAATTTTGCATCTAAATTCGCAATTAGGCATCGTAATCCTAATGCGAAATTTCAGGGAAAATCGTAATTCATTCAGTATATAATAGTAATATTTCCTAATTTCGCGTAATTTTCACAAAATTTCGCCTAATTTTGTGCCGACTTTACTGGTTAATAGCAAAGCCCCCCATACATGCTACTGACACCAAAAATGCTACGAATGTTAAGGAGAATAGTGGGTACAACTCAAAAAATTATTTTTCAAAAAGACCTTGTCGTTTTTTTTTGAGAAAATTGATTTTAAATATGCAAAGAAAAATGGTTTTTAAATTGTCATTTTTCGAAGTTTAAAAAACATTTTTTCTTTGCATTTTTAAAATCGATTTCTCAAAAACTACAAAGTCTTTTTCTTAAATTCTTTTTTTTGGCTTGTACCCAATATTCTCCTTCACATATGTAGCATTTTTGTGTCAATAGCATGTATGGGAGCTTTGATATTCCCTGCCAAAGTCGGCACGAAATGACGTGAAAATGACGCAAAATTTTATGAGACATTACGAATGACTGTATGAAATCAAAGGTACAAATCGTAATTACATATAGGCAAAAGTGGGAAAAATTTACACAAAATTTGCGTAATCGTAATTAGCTGATTACAATCATTGCTAGTTATTATTATTATTATTAATAATAATTTATAAAGTACAACATATTCCATGGTGCTGTACAGAGTAAGAAACAAACATGGGGTACATAGTAATACAGACAATGGTATACACAAAATATAGACACTGGTACATAATACAGAATTGGCAAAAATAGTTTTTACAGTGACAAATATAACATGATGAACAAATTGTATAGCAAATGCCAAGACACAAAAGGGTGAGCGAGCCCTGCCCTTTGAGAGCTTCCAGAGGAGTAGGGAGAAAACAAGAGACGGGGTAGTACGCAATATGTATACCTAGAGGCACTGTGTTTTTTAGGTTATACAGTATTTAGTAAGGAGTACAGAGGTTGAAGGGGAATGGCCTTAGTAACCATGTATGCCTGTAGGATAAAAGGTAATTCTGAAGGAACGCTTAAAGATAAAAAAAAGGTGGAGAGTGACAGGTGTATTTTGGAAGGGGATTCCAGAGGAGTGATGAGGCATGTGAGAAATTTTGTATAGGTCATTAGTGATGGCAACCAACTGGTCGTAGGCAACAAGCAACAGCGAAAGTTAACAAAGTTGGTGTTTACCCCATGATAAAGTATGAGATGAACACAAACTTCATGTAACATTCGCTGTTGTTCGGCTGTTCACAGCAACCTGTTCACCTACAAACAGTTCATGCCATCACTATAGTGATATGGCCATGATGTGCAGATTTTCTTTGACTTAAAGAGGAGCTGTTAGGTATAAGGTCTCAGAGAAAATAAACACATATATCAGTAGCTAAAGATTGGCTGTACTTACATTACATATGCATTTCACTGTCCACGTTTGGATTTCACAGAATTTGTATATAGTATATGCAGAGATAGATGCTCCTGACAGCTCATGGCAGGCTCCATGTTTTTCTGTCAAATGTGTCGTCATGTCCTGCCTGCTTCCTGATCACAGATAAGCTTGTACTAAATAACACAGTGTGCAGTGAATATTAATGAGCCATGTGGCTAGGAACAATAGCTGACTCCTGCAGTGTACTCTGCCAGAGATTTATCAGTGCTATGCGCTGGACTTATTACACAAGCTGCTGTAACGTCTCATTAGCAGCCGAGGGGAGAGCCCCAGAATGCTTTGCAGTATGGTATGCGGCTTGCGTCTTTATGGGTCTATAACAGCCTTTAAGATAAGCACACATCAAAGGTAACTGAGATTTTTATCTTCACTAATTGCTTTTGGGCTTCCTTCTAAACTGTTTAACACAGGAGAATAGAGGTTTAAATAAGCTTCTGCAGCCTGACAGTTACTCTTTAAGAAACATCAGGAGCTGTGATAGGCTCCATTGAAGTGAATAGGGAATCAAGCACGTGTGTGGACATTTTCCCTGTTCGTTACTGGGCAATGTTCCATCTGGCTGGCCAGCTGGGCCAATGCTATCAACTGGTTTAGAATCACTGCTAGTTAAAATTGTGCAGAATGCATAGTTTTAATGCTGCACAGGAAATGATGCAATAGCGTGTACCCGCCACAGCGATCAATAAATGACTAAAGAAAATAAAGGCACAAAACTCAGAAGTCTAAAGAGAGCTGCGTTCCATACCTCGGTCAGAAGCCAATCACAGTGATCAGGAAGTGAATAATGAAAAAAAGGCTCTGGCCCTTCAACGGGCCAGAGCATGCTGTCCCAAACGAGTTAAATAAGTTTGCTGCAGCCCTGTTAATACATTTTAAAAACAATTACATGCACAATGTGTGAGAAGTTAAATTTAGAAAGGAATTAAAAAGTTAAGCTTAGAAAATAATTAAAAATAATTGTGTAGCCCACTTCCTCGCTTTTAGGCTTTATTTCTATTATCAACAAAGGAAGTTGAGTGACCAGAAAGGCGCAGCCATTGAGCCATTTTCTTTATGTCTGGGCAGTAAGGCCACTGTGTAAGTTAAGGCGACTCAGTTAGGAAGACTCAAGTTATATTGAGGATTCTGGGAAATCTATCGCTTTAGCTACACATCTCTCTTCCTTTATCCCTGCAGGATCCTGAATGAGCAAGTAACCATCAAATCAATGTAAGCTAAGAAAATCTAGTATGTGTACAGCAGCCCGGATCCTTCTTGGCATGGTGATCCACTTGGCAAATCAACTCAACGCAACTAAGCACTGTTCCGAAGACATTGTTCTTCTACTCATCCCACCCACTCTATGATACTCATGTGCTAATCCATTGGTCTACCACTTCCCTGCATAGCAACAAAACGTGTCACTAGCCTGGAGGCTAGCAGTCAATTTGTATAGCCTTGGTCTTGCACTGTTGCCAAAGGGATTGAGTCCAGATCCCTCCTGGGTAACAGTCAGTGTTGGTTACATCTGATTAGTCAAGAGGTACATAAACCTGCTCTAACTGTAGTCAAGTGCTATCACATCTGATCAGCTTTGTAGTCTGCTGGTACTTATTAGTTGATGCTGATCCTTGCTAGCCTTCAAACCTTTATTGAAGCTTTTTTTAAGGATTTCGAGATGTTGTAGACAATAATTTTGTTTTACCGTCAGTTTCCATATAGGACTATGTAATATTTTTGCTTAAATAAAAGCTATGTTTTAAAGAAATACTTTGCCATAATACTGTCTACAAAAGCTCCTATGATGTTCTTGTGTTTGCTGGAGATCTAGTTGGATAAGGAAGATAATACAAAAGAACTGGCATATCTTGTGCGCATGCACGGCCTTGCACCCGCCCGCACTGCACACGAACGCCCCCGCGTCATCCTGAGCATACTGTGTCTGCGCAGTATTCTCTTGGTGATGCTGGCATGGGTGATTCAAGAATTTGGGGGATATTCACAAGGAGTGGACTGCAGTTGGAGTCAGTGCTTCAAGAACCAGCACACACAGCCATACAGGCAGTACAACTGTTGCATTCCTTTTGTGAAGCCACTCCTCCTGAACCAGCGATTGGCATCAATTCACGGAGCATTATCAAACGTTTATCAAACACTTTATCAAACATTTGATAATTTACCTCATGGGTAAAATCTCACTAAGGTGTTATATATTTGTTGAACGTTTTATCGGTAAAACATTGGATAAATATATAACACCTTAGTGAATTTAAAATAACGTTTTACCCATGAGGTAAATTATCAAACGTTTGATAAAGTGTTTGATAAATGTTTGATAGTGCTCCGTGAATTGAGGCCAATGTGAGAAACGCCATATCTGGCCTAAGTGGAAAACAGATTGGACTTTTGCTCACTGGTCTTACCCCACAGTCAATGGCAGCTTGGAGGGGGAACAGTAATTAACAGTGCTGGGACTTTTGCAGGAGCAGGGTGAGATGTTTTTTGGCTTCCCCTTGCTCCCAAATTTACCAGTGCCTTAAAGTGTACTCAAGAAGAACGTACAAAATAAGATACTTACCTAAATAGAGGGAAGCTTCAGGATTCTATTGAGACTTCCCCTCGGTATTCTGATGTCCCCGTCGTGAGCACGGCCCCAGAACATTAACAACGAGGCATATCGGGGCCACACAGCTCCTCACCCTGCAGCATGACCGTGCAGTAGCCACGTGAGCCTGCCTGTGCATGTGCAGTAAGCTGGAGCCGCTCGTGTAGGAGCAGCTGTGCTTCGGCACATGAGCGCCCGTGCTTGCGCTGCTACTGCATGCCCATGCTTGTAACAGAGGAGGTGTGCAGCCCCGATCTGGAGGGGAGCCGTGCTCAGTGACGGAGGACATCAGAGCACCAAGGGAGGCCTCCATAGGATAGGATCCTGAGACTTCCCTCTCTTCAGGTAAGTATCTCATTTTGATCCTGAGCTTAGGCTTGGGATCACTTTAATTACATGTACACAGTTAGATGGTGCTTAGATCCCTTTAATTTAACTTAATAAATTGAACATTTTCATTTGCTAAGAAAAAAACAATGTGAATGTAAATGAACTTTCTTCTCAGATGTTTTTAGTAGCAGGAAATCCAAGGTCCATGCCAGATTAAGTTTGATCAATCAGGTTGAACTTTTGAGGGTGAATTGGGTTTCCCATACTACCAGAAAACCAGTAATACTTTAGAAAATGCTTCAGTGGTTTTGTAAGATCTTACCCTAGGAGAAATTCCGCTTAACAAATGAGTTTTCATGTAATTCTGCTTAGGGCAGGGTTTATTCAAACTCACTCTGAAAGAGAGTATCACATTACATGGGAAAGGTCATTATTACCACGACAGTCACATCATTGGGCCTCAAGACTTTTTATGATTCACATTTTAACACTGAAATTATTCTGTGCTGTTTTTAGATCTTCTTGAAAAACTTTGCAGATTGCATATTTTGAGCGATACTTGTAAACGCCTGTAGGTTCAAAGGTATGGATGCCACCAGTATAGTGTAACAAATCTTTTGATTTACAGATAAAAAGAACTTTAAACCCGATGGTGGAATGTTCTGTGATTTATAGATCACGTTACCTTTGCACCAAAAATAGACCTTCAACAACAATTGTTGAGCTTAAAGGAATAACTCTTGTGGCGATTGTCTCAATTTCTAGAACAGGTATATTTGGTTTACTTGATGTCACAATTAAGATGAATAATAATAGTAATGCGAGCATCGATTACACCATTTAGGGAATATTAAAAAAAAAAATGAAACCGAAAATAAACGAAAAGGGACTCCAAGGATCCAGTGTCTCCGAAACTATAAAAAGAATGTGAAAAATAACTGAATAGGGACTTGGAAGTCTAATTGACTGTATGCTGAGCAGCAGCAGCAGCAGCACTCAGTGCCATATAGAAGCTGCAAAAGCAAATTCAATCTTGGGATGTACAAAAAAGCTTTAAAAAAACAAACAAACAAAAACAAAAAACACCCTTATAGGAAACATGAGGTGAAAATAAACTGATGAGATAAACAGTAGTATTTATACCCTTGTCTCCTAAAAATGACCTTTTTTTAGATACCCCACAGTTTTATTTTATATTGAAATCTATTTTTTTTAGTTTTTACTGTTTCATTGTATCTGCTCAGTGACAACATGTTCATTGAAGTGTGCCAGAACTAAAAAAATCAATGAATTGTTGACCCTTTATATCTCTTTTCTGCTCTCAGAAGTCATTTTCTGCCATGAAAATGTTTTATTGGTTTAATTCCTTATCAGTGAGGGTTGCTCTATAGTGTGACTCGATACCGACCCAGAAAGAAACTGTCACTTGCATACCTAATTTTTATCTCTTTCAGGCAGAGAAATAAAAAAAGAGACAAAACATAGTTGTGTGCCTGGCACTGTACATACACATGTCTATCTCATCATGTCATCTCATGTACTACGTAAGGGTTAGGAGAAGAAATACGGCAAGGTGTGTGCAGCAATAAATTGTTTAACAACATAAATTTTATAAAAGTATCAACATTTATTATATTAATCTGCAAAATATCTAGTCAGTTAATAAAACCAAAACCAAAACAAAAAACCCCATGTGAAACGGCCGTCCACCACACTAACGCTGATTATCACCCAGACAGCACACACCTATTACTGATCACCTAATGTGATCCAGGGCCCATGAAAGCAATGTCTATTGGTGAGTCTCTCTACATTAAACAAAAATTGCCGAAGTGTATACTGTGATGAGTAAACAATTATCCATCAAAGGCCACAGTGGCTTGGCACAAAGCAAAGCATTGCATGCAGCATGAAAAATAGCAATAGCAAGCTGAGGGAGACACCTAGGACCTTGCCATCAAAATGAACAGTTCCTCAGTTCGTGCCTTCCAGGACCATCAAGGCATAAACGGCAGTAGCAGGCAAAGGCAGGCAAGAGTTCATGCAGCAGTTCACACAAAAAGGCTCAGTGGTGCAAGATTAGACTGGCTGCAAAGCGGACAAACCTTGCAGCATCTCAAGCAAACTGCTTCCTAGAGATCAGGAGCATATGATAAACTATTACCCGTCTGATGCTTCAATGTCCTGCCGCGGTCCGGGTAGTCTGTGGAGGCACTTGTGGAGGCACTTGTGGAGCTGTGCAGGTGGCCAGCAGAGCGGTCCTGCTCGCTACAGCAGGCTCCCTGTAGTGTGGGCTGGTGTGGAGGATCAGTGCTGCCAGCGTATGGGTCACTGTGCTGGGTAGACCCAGAAGATCGGTCCCAGATGATGGGCACAGGCGCCCAGCGGAGAGGTGGTGGAGCCGTGGTGAACAGGGTCAAGGCTCAAGCACGCCGGGAGGACCTGACTGTCATCTCATGTACCCTTTAAATGCAATGCAGTATAATAAAACACTGAAAATCCTTTTTTTAAAATCCATTATTTATGTGTGAGTGGCAGAGCCTAGATCGTATGCCCTGGCTTGCTCAGTGGCACTCTGCAGGCAGTGCTTTGGGCTTGTGTGGGTTGTGTTGCTGTTTGTTCTTGGCAAATCCTCAAATTCTCCCTGAACTTTACAGATTTGCTTTGGCAGGGTGTTGTACCATGTTAGCCATTAGTAAAAGCAAGAAGTTTTGAATCAGGTAAGCTTTTGGCTAATAAGCTTTCGGCTAATAAGTAAGTAAGCTTTCGGCTAATAAGCCTTCTTCAGACTTGGTTCCTGTATATTAACAAGATGTTAAAACACACAGTTTATGTCCAGTGTATATAAGCTGTATATCTTAACATCTTGTTAATATACAGGAACAAAGTCTGAAGAAGGCTAATTAGCCAAAAGCTTACTTTTTATTTACCTTAAGTTTACTTTTTATTTACCTAAAGTTAGCCAGTAAATGGTATCATCCTGATTGAAAAAACTTCTAGATTTAATTTGGGAAAGCAAATACTGCACTGTGCTTGGGAAAATGTGGTGTGCAGTCCTGTACTGTCCTATCAGGGTGAGATGTGCACCTACACAGGTCGGGCATCTGCACAAGGGACCCGTGACCTCTTTCCTGCTCCCATAGAGTGGCCTCTTTAGGAGGAGTACAACTGGATCTCTTGCCAGCTGCTGTCACTGACCATCGCGCCTGCAATAGAGCTGCAATAGAGCATCACTGGGAGCCAGGAATGAAATGTACTCTTCTCCAATGTAATAGCTTGCTTTTTACAGCTACTCACACTCTCATCCTCAACCCATCAGCACTTGTCACTTGTCTACCTGCCACTAGCCATCACCTGCTGTTCACATACATTTTCGTTATGACCATTATTTAGCTCATGATCTGTTTCAGCACATGTTGCGCCATTAGCGTGACTTGTGTTACCCGGGTAATTTACGCATTGTTAGAGTAATTATACGCAATTGTGCAACACATGCTATGTTGTCAGTGTAAGTGATGGTAAAATGCTGTGCACTCTCGGTGCACAGAAACTTTACCAGAATGTTGTGAATATGGCTCTATGCAACATAAAATACACCTTATGCTGTATAAAACCACTCAGACCAAGGGCACGTATAATAAGAAGGTACTGCAGCTAGAAAATTTAGAGGATACTTGTAACCACCGGGGGAGGGGTAAGTTACATAATCACCTAAGAAGAGGTAAGGCTCTGGATCTATTAAAGCCTTCCTGGTCCTCTCTGTATCCCCTCATTCCACCCCTGGGCCCTCTGTTCCGGCGCCTGACTTTAATGGCAAAGAAGTCTTTGGGTTTCCTTGGAAGGCTGTGGAAGTACTCGGGCCTCCGTACGCGGACTTGTACCACTCGTCTTTGGAAGTACATGGCGACCCGAGTAGGGCGACCTGAGTACTTTCATAGACTTTTAAGGAGACCCGATGACACTGCTGACGGGACATTTAAAAAAAGGCCCAGGGTGAAGCAACGAGACGTACAAAAGACCAGGAAGGCTCTAAGGGATCCAGAGTCTTTCAAGGACAAATGTCCTTTAAAGGGTGGGTCAATATGAGATCAGAAGTACAGGCCTGGCCATGAAGACTGATGGCTGCAGATTGGAAATGGAAGTAGAATGAGATATAATCATAGCAGCACGCTCTGGATGCACACTGTATCCTGTTACTATACACTATGCTTTCTTAAAGAGAATCTGTATTGTTAAAATCGCACAAAAGTAAACATACCAGTGTGTTAGGGGGACATCTCCTATTACCCTCTGTCACAATTTCGCCGCTCCTCGCCGCATTAAAAGTAGTCAAAAACCGTTTTTAAAAGTTTGTTTATAAACAAACAAAATGGCCACCAAAACAGGAAGTAGATTGATGTACAATATATCCACACATAGAAAATACATCCATACACAAGCAGGCTGTATACAGCTTTCCTTTTGAATCTCAAAAGATCATTTGTGTGTTTACCTTCTGTCCCCTTCTTCTCTCATGCACTGAACATTACAGGCTTCCTGCAGACAGCTCTGCCTGTGCCTGTGTTTGTAATTCCTCAGTATGTGTCAGCCAGCTACTTTCACAGCCTAACAGAGGAGGATTTTTATCCAGCTCTCTTCTATCACTGATAAGATAGCAGAGAAGCTGCTGGCTTATGTAAATAAAACACACACTGGAGTGTGCATAGAGGAACAGACCAGCACGGAAGAGTTGGCAGCCTTCCAGACACAGGCCGACAAGTCTGACAGGGGAAAGATACATTGATTTATTACAGAGATGGTGATAGTAGAAAGTGCTGCAGTGAGCCAGAACAGATTAGAATAGGTTTAGGAACTTGTAGGATGGTAGAAAAAACGTTGTAATTTTTGTTACAGAGTCAATTTAATTTCAGCACATAAATATAGTAAGCAGAGATACTTTAAGTGAATCTTCAAATATTCTCCCGTCACACACCTTTCCAAGTCTGCTAGACAGACCTCCGTGCCGGTGCCTACCTCCTGCAGGTACACCACCCCTGCACAGCCGTAGTCAATGTACAAAATGGTAACGGCACACAGATGGCTTCAGTAGAAGAACTGTATTGAAGCATGTAGAGGCACACACGACATGTTTTGGGCGGAGCCCTTCCTCAGGTGTGAGGAAGGGCTCCGCCCGAAACATGTCGTGTGTGCCTCTACATGCTTTAATACAGTTCTTCTACTGAAGCCATCTGTGTGCCATCTCCATTTTGTACATATTTTAAGTGAAAATAACGTTTTGTGGCACCCAATGAGCCAGATACACAATTATCAGGGAGAAAACCTTTTCATGCAATCATGCAAGTTGTAGAATCATATTTATCATTGTTAGGGAAACCTCACTTTGCAGTAACCGGTGAAAATGTTTGGTATTTTATGACATCAGAACTATTCTAAGTTAGTGATCTTTATAGTCATTGGCCTTTTCTGCGTTCTATCACTGTAGTGCTTGGGAGACAGTTGCTTGGAAGAAATGGGACGGGATTCTGAAGTATGGATGTTCTAATTTTTCTACAGCTGTATTTGGATCACGTGATCATCCACTCTTACTGTACGAAAGATGAGCCATGAGAACATAATGATAGATGTGTTCGAGGAGAACACCAACCAAAGTGGAGCTATGAAATTATCATGCTAACTTTCAGCTTGTTAGATAATGTGCAGGCTACGTACTTTTGTGTGTGTGTGTGTGTTTTTTTCACGCAAGTATGTGTGTGTGTTATGTTTTAAGTACAATACAAAAAAAATGTTGAAACTAAATTAAGGTAATTTTACATCAAGAACAGCTTGAAGTTATTATGTATTTATATGTACTAACACAAATGGCAAAGAAACCCTTCAAACGTGAACATTAAAGAGTAGAAAATGTAATCTATAGGTCTATTTAAAATGCATCTGTAGTATGTTTTGCTGAAGCAATCTGATGGTAAGGCCCAGGCCCCGATTACATCACAGGAGCCTATAGGCACAGATGTCCTGGCATCCTAGATTTTGCCCTCCATGAACCTACAAAACCCCATTGAACTGCACAGCGAGTGTGCTGGCTGGCTCAGCTCTCACTTCCCCCTTACTTCCATTACCTGCCATAAGTAGCTACAGGGGCCCTGTAGCATTAGGTATCCACTATCCAGAGGTACCCTCAGTATTTAAGGGAACCTGAGATGGCCCCAATGTGTTTATTTATACTTACCTGAGACTTCCTCCAGCTCTTTGAGGTCCATGGCCTCCCTTGTCATCCTCCCGGGTGGCTCTGTTGCCTAGATATCCTTTTCATCATCAGCCGGCTGTGCTCTTCTGCACACGCGCGGTTCGGCCATGCGTGCATTCCCCCCCACCCCCCCTCTGCACGGTAGTACTGCACAAAACAATCCCACAGGAGCTTGGCGGGGGGGATGACGACTAGGGAGCCTGCGGACCTCATGGGGCTGGAGGAAGCCTCAGGTAAGTATAAATAAGGCACAGTGTACCATCTCAGGTTCACTTTAAGTAGCTGGTGGTGCCCCCAACTGATGTGAAGGGCCGAGAGCTGAGTGAGTTACCTCTCATTTATGCACTGCTCGGGACTCATAGGGAAGGACGACGGGAGGCGTTAGGAGTGAGCCGCATTTCTATCATCAGGCGCCTGTAGGCATGTGCCTACAGTGCCTAATGATAAATCCGGCACTCCTTCACACGGCTGGCTTCCTCGTTAGTCACTGTGGCATCCTGCTGCATCATTTTAATCATGATTAATCACCTATTGTCATTTACATATTTTTCCTCAGTGTTTTTTTACCTAAGTGCAAAATTCTGACAAATGGCCAAGTAAACAGTGCAACATAAAACAGGCATTTAGAAGTTGTTATTTACCTCTGTGACACAGGCTGCAATGATGTCAGGATACTTGATAACTTCCCTCAGTGGTATAGAAATAGAGTAGGCAGAGGTTGGACTTGCACTGGGGCCCTCGGGATTCCCATTGGTCTGTTAATAGACCAATGGGGAGCCTTGTAGCCAAATTTAACCACTTCGCATCCAGACCTTGTTTTCAACTTGTTGACCAGAGCAGTTTTGACAGTTTAGCTATGTCCCTAGTTAATCAGAAATAACTTTATCACTACTTATGACACAGAAATGAAATATATATTGTTTTTTTCAAGACAAACTAGGCTTTCATTGCATGCCATTTTTTCTCTCAAACAATTTTGTTTTCTATGAATTTTAATGGGAAAACAAAGAAAAAAATTGAAAAAACATGTACCGTATTTCTCGGTTTTACCAATTCCATTTTAAAAATAAAAAGTGCGACTGTAGATAAAAAAAACACACATTTTGTTTGGCTATTCTTA
The DNA here is from genome assembly GCF_040937935.1 of Hyperolius riggenbachi. Classification (NCBI taxonomy): domain Eukaryota; kingdom Metazoa; phylum Chordata; class Amphibia; order Anura; family Hyperoliidae; genus Hyperolius; species Hyperolius riggenbachi. The sequence goes on along the minus strand of NC_090646.1, from coordinate 86,466,184 downwards.
CTGCTTATCACAAAATTTAATTATGTTCCTGTCACAATTTATGGTGAAGATATTTGATTCTGAAATAATGCTACACAGTGTGTTTTCACTATGAAATTAGAAAATACAAGTATTTTAAAAAGTAAAATCAATCTCATTAGCTCAGGAAACTTATATTCCCATTCACCAATTAGTCCTGCATCAGATAGTGCCAGAAATGTGGACAGGAGCAAGCCCAATCCTGCACAGCACTGCTTCAATACAGGTCAGTAGATCTACTGACCTGTGGCTTAGATGAAGTCCCAGAGGACGTACATCTACTGACCTGTGGACAAAGTGGTTAAAGATGCTAAAACTAGTTATACTTAGTATAGCTAGTGTTCCGCTCCGTCCTCCCTTCCTGCGCGGCTCCCGTTACCGCATATATTATATACATTATCTGTCAATTTAACCGGTTCAGCGCCGCAGTGCCGAAAATCTCATGCATCCGAGCAACGTTCACCTCCCATTCATTCGCCTATAACTTTATTGCTACTTATCACAATGAATTGATCTATAGCTTGTTTTTTCCGCCACCAATTAGGCTTTCTGTGGGTGATACATTTTGCTAAGAGCCACTTTACTGTAAATGCATTTTAACAGGAAGAATAAGAAAAAAACGGAAGAAATTCATTATTTCTCGGTTTTTGGCCATTATAGTTTGAAATTAATATATGCTACCGTAATTAAAACGCATGTATTTTATTTGCCCATCTGTCCCGGTTCTTACACCATTTAAACGATGTCCCTATCACAATTTATGGTGCCGATATTTCATTTAGAAATAAAGGTGCATTTTTTCAATTTGCGTCCATCACTATTTATAAGCTTATAATTTTAAATAATATAATAACATATTCTCTTGACATGCATATTTAAAAAGTTTAGACCCTTGGGTAACTATTTATGTTGTTTTTGTTTTGTTTTTTAATTTTTTTTTTTTTTTTTTTAATAAAAAAAGTGTATGTGGGTAATTTTTGGTGTGGGAGGGAAACTGCTAATTTTAAATGTAAAATAATGTTTTTGTTTAATCAAAAATGTATGTGGGTGCAGTTTACTATTTGGCCACAAGATGGCCACAGTGAAAAAAGTCCTAGATGCGAACCAGCTCGCATCTAGGAACTAAAATGCTGAGGAGTTGTTTCCTGGGGGCAGAAATACCGCGCTCTCTGGAGAGAAAGCGTCGGTATTTCTGCGGGGAAGTTAGATCGGTGAATGGGAATTATATTCCCATTCACTGATCGGGGGGCTAGCGGCGGGCAGCGGGAGCGCGCGCGGGGGCGCGCCCGATCGCGCGCACGAGCCGGCGGCAGCACCAGTGCCTATCTGGACGAGGAAGCTCGTCCAGATAGGCCGAACTGGTTAATATAAACTTTTTTCCTCTAACTTTAAAGAGACTCCGTAACAAAAATTGCATCCTGTTTTTTATCATCCTACAAGTTCCAAAAGCTATTCTAATGTGTTCTGGCTAACTGCAGCACTTTCTACTAACACAGTCTCTGTAATAAATCAATGTATCTTTCCCCTGTCAGACTTGTCGTCCTGTGTCTGGAAGGCTGCCAAGTTCTTCAGTGTTGTGGTTCTGCTATGAACTCCCCTTTATGCACACTGCCTGTGTGTTATTTAGGATTAGAGCAGTTTCTCTCTTCTCTCTCTTATCTTTTACAAGCTGGATAAATCGTCCTCTGAGCTGGCTGGGCTTTCACATACTGAGGAATTACAAACAAGGGCAAAGCTGTTTGCAGGAAGAAAAGAGCAGCCTGAAACTTCAGTGCATGGGGGAAAGAAACACACAAATGATCTCTTGAGATTCAAAAGAAAGGCTGTATACAGCCTGCTTGTGTATGGATGTATTTTCTATGTGTGGACATACTGTACATCAACCTCCTTCCTGTTTTGGTGGCCATTTTGTTTGTTTACAAACAAACTTTTAAAAACTGTTTTTAACCACTTTTAATGCGGCGAGGAGCGGCGAAATTGTGACAGAGGGTAATAGGAGATGTCCCCTAACGCACTGGTATGTTTACTTTTGAGCGATTTTACCAATACAGATTCTCTTTAATGTGATGATTTGCTCAGCTGCCTGTGCAGGCAGGCAGCCTTTTGACCATTGTGTAGGTTTGCATGCTGCAGGACTCTGGAAAGAAGAGCTTCTGTCAGTTTTGCAGCTAGTGCTTGCAGAGGAATTTGCATACGTTGTCATGCAAATTGCCTGGCCACATTCATTGGAGGCGTGTACTATAAGTACTATGTCTTTCCCACAATGCTTCGCTGATCATATGGATTTCGTCCTATGTAACACTCCTGGTGGGGTGTCAGCCTTACTCTCTGTTTGAAGATCAGCTTAGAGTAATTCCTGGAAACTGTGCTAGGCAGATTTCCCTAGTGCAGTTAGGGTTGTTTATCTGTTTTGTTTGTCTGTTGCGATTGTCCTGTCCCAGCGGTGGTCGATAGGAAGTCGTTCTGATCTCTGTTCTTGGAGCATAGCTGGTGCAGCGGTTGCTACCAGCTATCTCTTCTGTTCTGCCTCTCTGGATCGCGCTAGCCACTTTTCGCTAGCGCTGTGGATCCTTCTGTTCTGTCTCCTGGGATCGCGCTAGCCACTTTTCGCTAGTGCTGTGGATCCTTCTGTTCTGTCTCCTGGGATCGCGCTAGACACTTTTCGCTAGTGCTGTGGATCCTTCTGTTCTGCTGCTCTGTACCTGGATCGCGCTAGCCACTTTTCGCTAGTGCTGTGGATCCTATCTCTCGCTTGTCCCTGTTTTCATGTGTCTGTCTTGTCTGCTACGACCGCTTGCTGGAGGCTCAGTGAGGTAACCATTAAGCAAGCGTTCACGTCCCCTGTTTCATGTTTGTCTGTCGATGGTTAGTTAGGCGTGCTTGGCTCTATTGTGCTTATCACGTGGAGACCGCGCATAACCGCGTGCACTGTTGTGAATGAGTGCGGTGTTCGCGGCTAGCTAGCGTTTGTTATTTTCCGCATCTTCTCATTGTATTATTTGCTGTGCCTTTGCTACCCTCGTATTCTATTCTGATCTGCCTTGTGTCACGTCTGGCGATCGCACCTCTCGCGATCGCGTTCCTATTTCATATCTGCTGTTGTGTGTGCGCGGTCGCGGGGTGGCGACTGCATTGGCGCACACACATACAACCTGTCCCTTTGCTCGTTCTCATTCGCAATCGCCTCTCTTGCGATTGCGTTCTGCGCTTCGTACAATTCCTGTCTGGCATTTGTGGAGGTACAGAGTATTGGTTCCTCTGCACTCCCCAGCACCATCTGCCGACAGGAATTTCCCTCTACAGGTGCGTAGCACCTTTTGATGGGTGCCTGCAATTACACGCTTGTGGAGGATTTCCACCGTGTCAGCGCACGCGTTGTGCGCTGATCACGGAGAAAGTTCCACAATCGTTACATTTAACATCAGTTTTACCAAAAACGACAAGGTCGTTTTGAAAAAAATGTTTTCCTCTTGTTTCCCTAAATGAATTTGGTGTTTCTAACATGTACCGGGGCTTTGCTATTAACTGCTAATTATATATCTCATCTCACTAATATTATAAATGTGAAAGTTTGTATGTTTGTATGTTTGTTACTCAATCACATAACAATGGCTGAACATAGTACATTACCTGGAATAACATATAGGATAATTTTTATCCCCATAACCAAAAAGTGGGTGGAGACAAATATAAATTTCACTGGGAAAATGTAAACTGCAGCCATTCTTACACTGTTAATGGCTGGAGCAGTGCTTTTCAGCGCTGCTAGATTTCGGCGCAGCCAGTGCCGCCATAGACTATAATGGGAATCAGTCTATAATGGCGCTCAGTGAGTACCTCAGGCACCATCAGAAGACGGAGCCGAAGTTGCTTAAAAAAACACAATAATTCAGCCTCCAGAAATCACTGGAAGCCGAATTATATCATTCCCCGACTATCCATGGCGGCCTGGAGGGGGAATAGTAATTAACACGGCCCAGACTTGTGCAGAAGCAAGATCAGCCGTATAACAGCTGTATCGTGTGCCCAAGTCTACCAGCACCGTTTTCATATGTATGCTTAATGGCAGGGTTCTCAAACTTTGTACAATTGGTCACTCGGGTTCTGGGATTAATATTCAGAGAAGTGGGTGAAGCCTGCAAAAAGCCAATCAAAATTCACCTATTGATTTTCAAGGGGAATATTTAGTTGCTGCCATTCTTGCACTGTTAATGGGACAAGTCTCAAACCTTATACAGTTGGTCATTGAGTGACTGGGGTTCAAATTCAGAAAAAGGGGTGGAGCCACAAACAGCCAATCAGATTTGTTTAATTTCAATGCAAATTATTGATGCCAAAGACCACAAAGCTCACAAACTAGGTCATTGAAAACAAAAATTAGTTTTCTTAAAACAGAAAGTATTTGAAAATTGATTAATTGAGTGATTGTATGTTAGGGTTAGAAAAAGTGGGCTGAGCCAACACCAGCCAAATATATACCCTGGCGATACCGGGCCATCACCATCAGCTAGTATATATACTAGTATATACGGGCCGCCCGCACTTCTTAACCTCCCCCCGGGGGCGGCTACAGGGTCACTAAGCAGTGAGGGTGCTCGGAGTGCTCTGTTGGCCCCCCTTTTCCTGGGATCCTGGGGGGGAGGCCTCCACGTGGCGATCCTGGATAAATGCTGCGCAAACTGATCCCCCGCAGGGCAAAAATTTTGCGGTGAATTCGTTGGCAAAACCCTGCATCTCCTGGCATGCGAAAGCGAATGCTGATTTGCTTGAGCTATGCCTCATGATCATGAATAAGTTAATTAGAATCAGAAAAAGAAAGAAAAAAATTATTTCGCCAAGCATGAGGGGTCATGCCCGGAATTGTTTTTGGCACAGTACAAATAGCACGGGAAGAGTACATAGAGAAAGACAGCAGTGAACAACAGGCGACAGGTTAACAATACGTTTGTAATATACAACACATTCCCAGAGTGTCCCTGAGATGTCAATAGTTAGTCCTGTGGGTTGGTAGACTGGTCAGCCATAGCGCAGCCGGCGTCGCCACTCCTTGGGACTTGCTTTGGTGGTAGGATGTGGAGGGAATTAAGGAGGCTGACTGCCGAGGGGAAGAATGAGTTCTTGTGTCTCATGGTCTTAGTGGAAATGGCTCGTAGCCTCCGGCCCAAGGGCATAAGGTTGAAGTAGCGGTAGCCTGGGTGTGAGGGATCACTTGCAATTCTCAGTGCCCTGGATCTAAGTCTTTTATTGTGTAGTAGGGCAAGAGAGGGGAGGGGGCACCCAATGATCCTCTCTGCTGACCTGATGACTCTCTGTAGTTTGTCCTTGTCTTCGACAGTGGTGCCAGCATACCACACCAAGATGGAGGAGCAGAGGATCGACTCAATGGTGGCGGAGTAAAAGCTGGTTAGAATTTCTTGAGACATTCCGAACTTTCTCAGCTGGCGGAGGAAGAAGAGCCTCTGCTGGGCTTTCCGTTGGGTGACAGTGATGTTGGGCTTCCAGCTGAGGTCGCTCGAGATGATTGTACCCAGAAGCCGGGCACAGGGTACTCTGTTTACCTCATTGCCGTCAATGTAGATTGGAGGTGGGGTGGGAGCAGACTTCCTGAAGTCAATGATTAACTCAACGGTCTTAGCAGTGTTTAGCACCAGCCTGTTCTCCTTACTCCAGTTGCAAATTCTCTCCACCTGCTGATGGTACTCCTGGACATTTTCCTTGGTGACAAGGCCCACGATGGTGGTGTCATCGGCGAACTTGATGACCTTGACAGAGTCTGCCTCCGATCTGCAATTGTTTGTGTAGAGGGAGAACAGCAGTGGTGACAGGACGCAGCCTTGGGGGGCTCCAGTGTTCGTGGTCGCTGCTTGGGAGTGGATATTGCCCAGTCTGACAACTTGGGACCTGTTGGTAAGAAAGTCTGTGATCCAACGTTGTAGACTTGGGTGGACTCCAAGTGCAGCTAGGTCCCGTTGGAGAATGCTTGGGCATATGGTGTTAAAAGCCGAGCTGAAGTCTAGGAGTAGTATTCTGGCATACGTGTCTGGTCTGTCAAGGTGTTCGTTGATGAGCTCCAGGCAGATATTGATCGCATCATCGGTGGACCTATTTGCTCTGTAGGCGAACTGGAAGGGGTCTAGGAGGGGCGAAGTGGAGAGCTTGAGGTAGGCAAGGACCGCCCGCTCCATGGTTTTCATGATGACGGACGTCAGGGCCACGGGCCTAAAGTTGTTAAGTTCGGTGACTCCTTGTTTCTTAGGGACAGGTATGATGGTTGACCTCTTGAAGCACGCAGGGACCTTGCCCTCGCCCAGGGACTTGGTGTAGATAGCGAAGAGGATGGGAGCAAGTTGCCGACAGCAGGTTTTCAGGCAAGCTGGAGATACTCCGTCGGGGCCGGGGGCTTTCCTGGAATTTAAGGTAGATAGGAGGCGCAGGACCTCGGCTTCACTCACCATCGTGGGAACGGGCAGTCTCAGGGTGTTGCTTGCTGGGCATGGAGGTGGGGGAGTCCGTACTTGGTTCCTCTCCGGTTCTTCCTGGTGCTCGAACCTGCAGTAGAATCTGCTCAGTTCTTCTGCTAGTGCCGGGCTGGGTGTTGCATGCTGGGGTTGGGGCTTGTAGTTGGTGGCGGCCTTCAGCCCCTTCCATACAGCGCGTGAGTCATTTGAACGCAGGTTGTCTTTTATCCTCTCAGCATACTCTTTTTTGGCAGCACTCAGGCTTCATCTGCTAAGCCAGGTATATAAGGGTTCACTTGGTTGATGCACACACCCTTTTTGCAAAATATATATATATATATATATATATATATATATATATACACCGGCAACTTGTTTCTCCGCTGAATGTCCGCAAAGCGTGCCATGGCCGTGTAAGACCTCCTGAAATGCCCACACAACTTCCTGGCCTGCTTCAGGACATCCTCTAAGCCTGGGTACTTTGACACAAATCTTTGAATGACTAGATTCAGCACATGTGCCATGCAGGGTACATGAGTCAGCTTTTCCCAAATTCAAAGCGGAAATGAGATTGCTGCTGTTGTCACACACCACGTTGCCGATCTCCAGCTGGTGCGGGGACAGCCATTGCTCCACCTCTTTGTTAAGAGTAGCCAGGAGAGCTGCTCCAGTGTGACTCTCCGCTTTGAGGCAAGACATGTCTAAGATGGCGTGACACCATCGTACCTGGCATGCAGCATAGGCCCTGGGGAGCTGGGGCTGTGTAGCTGGAGAGGAGATTGCAGCACCAGTAGAGTTGAACTGCCGCTCAGCCAAGTAGGAGGAGGACAACGACAGTGAAGAGGATGTAGCAGGAGGAGAGGAGGTGGCAGCAGGCCTGTCTGCAAGCCATGGAGATGTCACAAGTTGGTCTGCTGCACAGCCACGTACTCCCTGCTTGCCATTGGTCACCAGGTTGACCCCATGGGCTGTGTAAGTTATGTACCTGCCCTCACCGTGCTTGGCAGACTAGGCATCCGTGGTCAGGTGGACCCTTGACCCAACGCTGTGTGCCAGAGATGACACCATTTTCCTCTCAACTTCACGGTACAGTTTGGGTATCGCCTTTTTAGAGAAATAATTGCGGCCTGGCATCTTCCACTGTGGTGTCCCAATGGCCACAAATTTACAGAAGGCCTCAGAGTCCACCAGCTGGTATGGTAACAGCTGGCGAGCTAACAGTTTCGCCAAGCCAGTTGTCAGATCCCGGGCAAGGGGGTGACTGGCAGAAATTGGCTTCTTCCGCTCAAAGATTTCCTTCACATACACCTGGCTGCTGTGGGCAGAGGAGCAGGAACCGTTTAAGGGCAGAGGCAGAGTGGAGGAGGGTGGCTGTGACGGTGCAAGGGAGAAAGCGGCTGAAGATGCTGCACCTGAAGGAGGAAGAGGAGAATCTTTTCTTTTGTGTGCTGCTTTTGCTCAGGTGCTCTTCCCATTGCAGTTTGTGCCAGTTCTCCATGTGCCTTCCTAAGGCACTTGTCCCTACGTGAGTGTTGGCCTTTCCACGGCTCAATTTTTGGAGGCAGAGAGAACAGATGGCATTGCTCCAATCTGAGGCAGACACATAAAAAAATGTCTAAACCGCTGAGCCCCCCTGGGTAATTCCCCACCAATTAACTCCTGCGAAGTGTCAAATGTAGCGGATGTGGTGCTTGTAGTAGTGCTGGTAGCTGCGGAAGATGGGGTATTCTGTGTTAAATTTTCAACCACGACTTAACAATCTTGGGAGTTGCTGGGACGTGCCTTCTTCTGAGCACTGTACTTTGGGCCAGGACCGTGCGAAATCACATCAACCTGACCTCGCACAGACCTGCCGGGTGGCCTTCCTCTGGGTCTGCCTCTACCTCTGCCTCTGCCTGTTTTGTCCGTTGTGTCCATATCAGGGGGGATGAAGTGAAAAGTATGCACTGACTTGACTAATACAATGTGCAGTCACACAGGTGCAGTTAACAGGTATGCACAGAGTGGTATATCACACTGCGTGCACTCACGTAGGTAGGTGGGTGCACTGACCACAACAGGTAGGTATATGCAGTGATGAGGTGTGTGCACTGAACACAACAGGTAGGTATATGCAGTGATGGGTACCTGTCACACACAGACTAGTACTAGACAGGCACAGTGACACTGTGTGCACTCAACTAGGTAGGTGGGTGCATTGTGAACAACAGGTAGGTATATGCAGTGATGGGTATTACAATGTGCACCTGTCACACATAGACAGGTAGCAGACAGGCACAGTGACACTGCGTGCGCTCACGTAGGTAGGTGGGTGCACTGAAGTGAACAACAGGTAGTTATATGCAGTGATGGGTATTACAATGTGCACCTGTCACACACAGACAGGTAGCGGACAGGCACACTGACACTGCGTGCACTCAACTCACATAGGTAGGCGGGTGCACTGTGAACAACAGGTAGGTAGGTATATGCAGTAATGGGTATTACAATGTGCACTTGTCACACACACAGGTAGTCACTGAATATGCTGGGCCTGGCAGTGGCACACACACAGTATGAATTATCAAGGATGTCTATGCAACACAAGTGTCAGTGGGACATACAGAAAAAAAAATAGATCACAAGATCTCAAAAGAACTGTTGTGGGGTGCTATTTTCGCAATAAGAATTAGCAAGGAGCAAGCTAAGAAGCCTACAAGAGCCTAACTAATATTTCCCTATGAGAGTCTGCAGCAGCAGCAGCAGCAGCTGTCCCTTCTCTATTTACTGCAGGCACACGAGTGAGTAAAATGGCCGGTGATGCCTGCCTTTTATAAGGGGGGGAGTGTAGCCTGATTGGCTTCAATGTGCCTGCTGACTGTGATGTAGAGGGTCAAAGTTGACCCTAATGGAGCATTATGGGGGCGAACCGAACTTCCGGGAAAGTTCGCAATCGCATGCGAATGCGAACCACCCAAAGTTCGCCCAGAACCGTTCGCCAGCGAACCGTTCGGGCCATCTCTACTTGTAATCAAATAAAAATAAAAAATGCAATTTCATTCGAAATTGTTGAATCAAAAGCGCATGAAGTCGTAATCGGAACCACTCTGTCAGAATCCGCTCTGCTAAACTTGATTCCCTGGACTGCTTTGTTTCCTATGCAGCTTGCATAGTTCAGTCCAGGGAAAAGAGTCCTTTCTTTCAGTTTTCAAGGCTGACTGATTTGCATCCACTTGTCATGCAAATTGCTTGTCTGCTTCCTTTGAAGGTTTCTAGTTTAAATGTCATTTCCTCCCAGAATTCCTCGTTCGACATAGTTCCTCAGTAGAGATGTAGCGAACGGTTCGCCGGCGAACGGTTCCTGGCGAACTTTGGTGGTTCGTGTTCGCCTGGACCAGACGAACTTTTGCAGAAGTTCGATTCGCCCCATAATGCACTATGAGGGTCAACTTTGACCCTCTGCATCACAGTCAGCAGGCACATTGTAGCCATTCAGGCTACACTAAGCCCTGGAGCCCCACTCTCCCTTATATAAGGCAGGCTCGCTGGCCATGACACTCACTCGTGTGCCTGCTGAAATTGACAGACTAGGGAGAGCTGCTGCAGATTTTTTCTCCTAGGGAAAGATTAGTTAGGCTCTTGACTTGCTCCTGGCTGATTGTTATTGCTAAAATAGCACCCCTCAACAGCTCTTTTGAGAGCTAATGTTTTCCTGATGTGTTTTTGTGTGTGTGTGTGTTGCTCACTGACACTGACATTATACAGCCCTATCTGTTGCAGCTGGACCTTGGTAATTGTTATTACTGTGCCAGCCAGGCCCTGCCTAACTATCTATACTGGGACACCTACCTATGCCTACCTAACTACTGGGGCACCTACTTACCTATAAGGGGACACCTACCTACCTACCTAACTACCTATACTAGGGGACCTACCTATGCCTACCTACCTATACTGGGACTCCTACCTATGCCTAGCTAACTACTGGGACACCTACCTATGCCTACCTACCTATACTGGGTCTTCTACCTATGCCTAGCTAACTACTGAGGCACCTACCTATGCCTACCTACCTACACTGGGACTCCTACCTTTGCCTACCTACATACAAGAAGATAATAAGGTTGTTGCTTCATTGTGGACAGACCAAATTTGATCAGCTGGATAGTCACTGTTGTTCTATCATTGAGCTACCACAGCCCGGTGACCATATGGGCTGGAAAACTGCCACGGCCTGCACTCTGGCCATGTTGCGCATCAGTCCAGCACGGCAGTCACTACACAAACAGCTGTTTGCGATGCGTTACACAGTGAGTTTGGTGTGTCAGTGTGAAGCAGTACTCTAATTACACTCCTTGATTGATGTATACACATGCAAGATGTTTGAAAGCACTTTAGGCCTGCAATTTAGCATTCAATGTGATTTCTGCCCTTAAAACGCTGCTTTGCGTCAAATCCAGATTTTTCCCAGGGACTTTGGGCATGTATCCCACTCCGCCATGCCCCCTCCAGGTGTTAGACCCCTTGAAACATGTTTTCCATCACTTTTGTGGCCAGCATAATTTTTTCTATTTTTCAAAGTTCGCCTCCCCATTGAAGTCTATTGTGGTTCGTTTCCGCGAACCTAACCTTCCACAAAGGTTCGAGAACGCGGTTTGCGAACCGAAAATCGGAGATTCGCGACATCACTATTCCTCAGTAGGGAAACTTACCTTAGAGCCTCAGCATCTTGTTACTATATTCTAGTGTAGTTAATTCTTGGGGAGTGCTCCTTGCATTCCTATTTAGTGCAGTCAGGTTGTGTTTATTTGTACTGCCTATTCTGTCTTGTCTTGTCTGTGCGATTGTACTGTCGCCAGCGGTGGCTGACAGTGAATCGTTCTGTCCTGTTCTTAGATCGCATTCACCCTAGCATTAGAGGCGGTGGCTCTTTCTTGTCTGAACCTTGGAGTATAACCTTAGCTGCGGTTGCTATTGGTTACTCCTTCTGTCTGTCTTGTCTTGTCCGTGCGATTGTACTGTCGCCAGTGGTGGCTGACAGTGAATCGTTCTGTCCTGTTCTTAGATCGCATTCGCCCTAGCGTTAGAGGCGGTGGATCTTTCTTGTCTGAACCTTGGAGTATAACCTTAGCTGTGGTTGCAACTGGTTACTCCTTCTGTCTGTCTTGTCTGGAACGAACGCTTGCTGTTGTCTGGTGTGAGGCAACCGATTAGCAAGCGTTGGCATTATCTGTTTGTTTTCTTTCTCCGTGTTCATTTGTTAGTCAGGGTTGGTACGTTTTGCCACTGTTACGCTTAACGTGCGGTGGCCGTACCATTAACGCGCCTGTCTCTGTTGTGCATATCGTGCAGGGACCGGGTTTAGCTAGTTCATTTGTTATTTTCCTTGGCGTTCAGGTTGTGGTTATTTGCTGTGCCTTTCTTACTCAGTTCACGCTCTGTCTTTGCTCTATCTTGTGTTGCTGATAGCAATCGCCTCTCTTGCGATTAGCTTTCTTACTCTGGTCTGTTCTGATGTGATATGTCTACCGTCGCTGGGTGGCGACTAGATTGGTAGACATTCACATAGTCTGTCTCTGTTCTTGCTTTCTTCTGAGTTGCTACCTTGTTGCCCAGTCTTGCTACATCGTACAATTTCAATCTGGTATCTGTGGCTGTAAGGAGGACTTATCCCTCTGTACTCCACAGCTCCATCTGCTGTTTCAAAAAGCAGGAGAAAAAGGGCCTTGCACATCCCTTATAAAACTTCACTTTTAATTGTATCAGAATAAAAAAGACATACTTTACATATCCAGTAAATTCAATAAAGAGAGGTACAGGCAGGTAGGGAGGTCGACAGCCGTTTCGCGCCCGCTACATGCTGTGGCGCATCATCAGGACGTCCTGATGATGCGCCACAGCATGTAGCGGGCGCGAAACGGCTGTCGACCTCCCTACCTGCCTGTACCTCTCTTTATTGAATTTACTGGATATGTAAAGTATGTCTTTTTTATTCTGATACAATTAAAAGTGAAGTTTTATAAGGGATGTGCAAGGCCCTTTTTCTCCTGCTTTTTGAAACTTGATTACTGCCTTGGCAACTGCACTCCCCCAGTGAGACAACGTGGTGGTCCTGTGCACGATACAATATCTACCTCTTAATGATTGGACAGCTCCATCTGCTGGTTGGAATTCTCTTCTACAAACCTATACTGAGTACTTTGCTTCTGTGACTGTGGAGATCTCCTTCTGCTTCAGCGCACGTGGTGTGCGCTGGCTGGAAATCGCCTGCAGATCGTTACACACTCAAAGTCAAAACGCGGTCTTACAAGCATCACTAATTATCACCAAGCATTATTACAGACCAAGTGTTTAAATTTTAGATCACAAAAAGTTTCAAAATGTAATAGATCAATTTGCAATGGCATGTATTTCTGGCCTCAGCTTAAAGTCAATGGGAATCAAGAAAAAAAAAAGTCAGCCATATACTTACCTAAGGAGAGGGAAGGCTCTGGGTGCTATAGAGCTTTCCCTCTCCTCTCTTGGTCCTGTCATTGCAGCGGCAGCTCCCCGTTTCAATCCCCCACCATGGGTAACTTCGGAAGCCTTCAGAAGCAGCTTCAGTCCTCACAGGCGTCTCCATGCTGCTCACGCAGTATGGAGCAGCCTGTCTTCGGGAGCACTCGGGCTCCCGAAGACTTCCAAAGACTTCTTCAGCGGTAGAAAGAGCATGATATTTGACTAAATTGGTTGAATACTTCTACTTGGGGAGCTAACGCTGAAATGGGGACTGAGAGAGGAGAGGGAAGGCTCTATATAGGACTCAGAGCCTTCCCTCTCCTTAGATAAGTATCTGGCTGAATTTTTTTTATCGATTCCCATTGGCTTAAAGTGGCTGAAGTGAACATAACAATTTTTAGGCCGGTAACTGCGGTTACCATTCTAAAGACCTCTATTTGAAATCTCTAGAAACCATTTGTGATTTTTGGCATTTACGCATGAAAAAAACCCCTCTGTATAATATGTATTTTTTTTCCGAACAATTCGCCCTTGATCCCTCCTCTGCCAAGCCACTGTCCCGGTTTTGGTAAACCTTTTTTAAAGAAATTATTTCTGTAGAGATTCCCTGAAGGTGTCAGAAGTTTTCCTTGCCATTTAAGTCAATGGGGCTCGCCGCAAACAAATAGCTTGCGATGTTTGGACATCTCTAATAATTGTTGCAGGCCACACTGATAGTGCGCTTGCAATTCCACCACTGACTTTCCAACCTGCACCGCCTTCATCATTGACACATTCTGCATGATTGTTCAGTTATAATTTACACTGATAGCACTTCTGCTTCTTTGTTGCCATGATCGGTATGCAACATCAAAGACAAGGGAACATTTTTTTCTTTTATTTGGGGGGGGGGGGGGGGGGGATTATTCTAAAGACATTCGTGGCAGTTGGAATGAAGACAATGACCTATTTAAATGTTTATATGACATCTGGAAGAGGCCCCATCGCAGTAGACATCGTACATGCTTGGCAATCACTATGTGACTTTCTATGTGCCAATTTGGCACTTTACTTAAGTGGAAGGCCTGGGAATAGACTACACGGGCAGCAATTAAACTTCAACTGTGAAATGATCTAAAGCTGTTCTAAAAAAAATAAAAAATGGAACTCTCCAAAGCCTATTTATGGTCACCGACAATTAACCCAGCTGCCAGCATTGTCATGATTATAGGAAAAGGTATAATATTCAACCAAAAAATGCAAGAAATTTAAAGGAGAATGCTATTTAAATTCTAGAAAGGTTGATATTGTATCTTGTGTGTACTAATATTGTAAGCTTGAAATAGCCTTAAAGTGAACCTGAGATGGTTCACTGGCCCCTATTTATACTTACCTGGGGCTTCCTCCAGCCCCATGAGGACTGTGGCTTTCCTCGCCGACCTGTTCAGTCCCTCCATTCAGCCGCGATGACTCCAGATAATCTGGGCAGTCATGGGCTTCTATGCATGCGTGGCTCGGTTGTGCGCACCCCTCGTTCCCGCTCCCACGACCTATATTGTTCTGCGCCTGTGCAATAGTACTGTGCAGGTGCACGCAGACAAGCAGCACATGCGCAGAAGCCCACGACTGGTGGCGACTGACTGGATTACCGGGAGTCATAGCACCAGAACAGAGGGGCCAAACCGAACAGCGAGGGAGGCCACAGTGCTCGTGGGGCTGGAAGAAGCCCCAGGTAAGTGTAAATAAAGGCCAGTGTACTATCTCAGGTACACCTTAAAGCACACCTGACCTGAGGCAAAGCTACCTACAGTAAGCACATAAATATGTTCATGGTGGATCCACATACCTCTGTGCATTGTTCGTTCCTCTCCTCATCCCCCCTGATCCCTGTAATCACTCTTTGACTTTTTGTGATCTCCGGACCCCGAATTACTCCTCCCTCCAAGTTGCTATGAGGGATGGATGGGGAATAATATTTAACACTGCCGGGGTTTGAATTACAGCAGGGTGAGCTGTCATTCGGCTCACCCTGCGCCCAGCTCCCCGGCAGCGTATATATACATGCACTTCCATCTTTCACTAATGGTCCTCTTCAATATTGGATTCCTAGCAAATACAGAAACAGATCCCACTGATTTCAGTGTTCATTAAATATAGATTGTTTTGAATCTCTGGATGTCTGTTCTCCCGCTCAGTTGTGTATAACAGCCGTGGCGAGGCACATAGCACAACCTGTGTTCTCTACAAAAAGCATTGCTTCTAAAACTCAATGCTCATATAGGGCCTGATTCAGTAAATGGTGCTAAGTGTTAACACCCTAGTTAACACGCCCAAAGTGTTTAGGCGTGCTAACTGGGTTAGCACCTTTAACTGAATCAGGCCCATAGTGTTTCCTGTGAATTGCTATTTTACCATTGTACAGGTGAAATTCGAAAAATTTAAATATGGTGCAAATGTCCAATTATTTCAGTAATTCAACTTAAAAGGTGAAATTAATATATGAAATAGGAACCCTTTGCAGGTGTTTGGGATTAATTAGCGGATTAGCATCTGACACTGTGAGCCTAGAATACTGAACATTTTCACAATATTCTAATTTGCTGAGATTTAGATTTTGGCGCGTGCAAAACGTGAAATTGTGGGCAAAAACGCTAGCGCGGCCGTGATAAGATTTATCACGGTTTAGTGAATCAAGCCCTTTGTACAGTTCTGTTCCAGACAGTTCTGTATACTGCCTAAAGAAGGAACTTAAAGGATTCATCAGGCAATCCTAAAGAAAATAAGTGCTACTTACCGGGGGCTTCCTCCAGCCCCAAGCTCCCAGCATGTCCCTCGCTGCAGTAGTTGTGCGCCTGCGCAGTCCGCTCTGGCCCACGTGGCAGTGACTGACAGCGCTGCTTGCGCAGGCGCAGTACAGGCCCACCTGGAGGTTGCCCTCAGGGGCGCCTCTAGCCTTCTTGTCACTCCAGGCAAGAAATCCTGTGGTGCCCCCCCCCCCCCCCCATAAAAATAAAACAAAAATCATATACATTATAGAACACTTCACACATGATACAAGCCATCAGAGAAGGATAACTATGAAACGGGGCCCTGGGCAAGATAACACTTTGCCCTCCACTGATGGTCACCTGGCTCATTTAGTCAGATTTGGTGGGGGCTAGCAACCACCAGGCCCCTAAACTCTCTCTAGACCCTAGGCAGCTGCCTAAGTTTACCTTGTGGATGATCAGCATTGTATGCCATACAGCACATGCTGCCAGTATGCACCTCAAATAAATACAACACCCACACTACAAGTTCCAATGTCAGTCACATTGCAAGATTGGATTATCAAGCAACACATTCTTCCTTTCAGAATAATTTTTCACAAACATTATGAGATATGCAGATATGTTACCACCTGTTGGGGTAGGACTGGAGTGGGTATATCATGACATTGAAGGGCTGATATGGTAAGGTGGTTTAAGGCACAGTGTACACCGAGCGGTTTTAGCAGCAATCCGCCAACCACATCTGTCTGTGAAAACGCTTGGCTAATGTATTTCAATGGGATGATGCACACCAGCGGTTTGAGGTTTTTAGCAAATCGCAAACGTGCCTCCTGCTGCACATTTGCTGTTTGCAGAAGCGATTCTGCCTCAACGTAAAGTATAGGAAAAATGCTAACCGCTCTGAAAAAACGCTAGATCAGAGCAGTTTTCCAGGCGTTTTTGCTACAGAAGCTGTTCAGTAACAGCTTTTACTGTAACAAGATTTGTAATCTGCTTCACATAAACGCTCAGCATGTTTAGAAAATGTCTCTAAACATGCCTAGAATCGCTCTGAAATCTGCTCCAAAAACCGCTAGCGTTTTGAGGATCTGCTAGCGGTTTTGGTGTGCACTGGGCCTAATGGTTTGATTCATAATCCATTCTGGAGATAAGCACAGTGTGTTTGTAGTGTAAGTGATACAAGAGAAGAGAAGTAGAATGGAGGGAGGAAGGGTAGTAGAGGGTCAGAATTGATGACATGGATGAGCAGATATCTATGAGTAGAATAGAGGCTCAGTGGGTAGCACTACTGCATTTTGGTGCTGAGTCCTAGGCTTGAACATTGGCCAGGGCAAAATCTGCATGGAGTTTCTGTCTTCAGACACTTCAGACATTTCCTGCATCCTAAAAAACATACTAATAAGTCAACTGGTTTACCCCAAAACAATCCTATATTGAAAATATTAGACTATAACTGTGGTAGGGATTAGATTGTGAGCTCCTCTGAGGACAGTCAGTGACATGACTCTGTAAAGTGCTGCAGGAGATGTCAGTGCTATATAAATACATAATAATAATATGGTAGGACATTATTCTATAACTACGGTAGGGTTAGATTGTAAGCTACTCCGAGGACAGTCAGTGACATGACTATGTACTCTGTAATGTGCTGCAGAAGATGTCAATGCTATATAAATACATAATAATAATATGGTAGGACATTAGACTATGACTATGGTTGGATTAGATTGTGAGCTACTCTGAGGACAGTCAGTGACATAACTATGTACTCTGTAAAGTGCTGCAGAATGTCAGTGCTATATGAATACATAATAATAATATGGTAGGACATTACAGTTTGACTATAGTAGGGATTAAATTGTAAGCTCCAGTGAGCAGTCAGTGACATGACTATGTACTCTGTAAAGTGCTGAAGATGTCAGTGCTACATAAATACACAATAATAGTTCCAAATGCTACTGGCTCCTCTGAAGAGTGCTCAGACTAGTGTACATAGTTGTGCACATTGTTCCCCAAGTAGCAGTTGTTTGGTCAGAGAGACAGTGGGAGAGGGAGCATGAGCAGAGGGTGAGGGCGAGCAAAGTTAAGCTCCACACTCACCACAGTGACTGCAACAACACAGGAAGATGGATCCAGCGAGGTGTCCCCTCATGACAAGCGTCCAGCGATTCATCTTCCTGCCAGCGGGTATGCGAGATGTCACGTGACATTACAGGACGGGCGCGAACGAGAAGTCAAGCGACCGCAGTACTTTACAGGGGGTCTTCAAGGATCTTAAAGATCCGGTCCTCAGTGACGGTCACTTTTCACCACACAACGCTAAGGGATGTCACGACATCGTGTAAATGACTACTTGTCGCTCAAAAAAAAAAAAATGAATGGACATCGGGAAAATCGTTGGAAAAATCGTGAGGTGGGTACATAGCTTTAGAGAGAGGGCAAACAGACAGCATTAATGGAAATACATTATTATGCCATCTTCAATTATAAGTAGTGATGGATGTAATTACACACATTGCTTACATGCCCATTATCATTGTTTGAGCTTTAGATGCTGCCCTCCTATTCACTCTCTCACAATGAAAGACAAAACCTGCAACCCCCACTGTGTCCATTACACACTTCAAACACTGTCCTTGGGAACTCAGGGAGAAGTGCAGGCTCTGTGTGTCCCAGTCAGAGGGAGAGAGCATCAGATGATCCTACCGCTCCATAGCTAGTCATGGCTGGAGAGCGTCCTGACATCTAGACATGCAGGACATTCTAGCAGAGCACACAGGCTGTCTGCAGAGTTTACTGTTTGTTTGTCTTGCTCGCTCTGCAGACTCAGTAACATTTGGGGGTAGGGCGCTGTCACCTCTGTACACTGAATAGTGAGGGACTGTCTCCAATCTTTCTATGAATCCTTATTAGATGCATTCCTAAAAACACTTGTGAGAGTAGAACAGAGTAACCAGGCAGCTCAGGGTGACCCAAACTACTAGGAATGTAGAGGGGGATAAAAGGAACCAAAAAGCCCTCCTACTAAAAAAGCAAAGCTAGGTGTAATTGCCTTCTTAAAACAGAGAGTAGAAAACTTTCTCTACATACCCTTAAACGGCAGTCAGTCACTCAGGCTCAGAAAGGTGGGGGCAGAGAACAGTTATAAACCAGACACCTTCTTCTTAGGGAGTATCTATAAATCTGAACTCTGAATGATTCTTTATCCCTGACTTAGCAGAATGCTATTTGTGAAAAGAGCAGAGTATCCAAGCAGCGCAGGGTGACCCAAGCTACTAGGAATGTATAGGGAGATAAAAGTTACCAAAATGCCCTCTTACTAAAAAAGCAAAGCTTGGTGTAATTTGCCTTCTTAAAACAGAAGAAAATCTATTTCTCTCCAGTCCCTTACAACGGTCTTTCAGGACAGGAATTTTTATTTCCCCTTGGACTGACAGTAATTTATTGCGCCTTCCCCATCAAAGCCGCTCCAAGCCGCTGCCTGGGTGGTCAGTAGGTTAACCTCTTGAGGACTGCAGGGCTAAACCCCCCTAGTGACCAGGCAATTTTTAGTTTAAAAGGCCACTGCAGCTTTAAGGCCAAGCTGCAGGGCCGCACAACATAGCACACGAGTGATTCTCCCCCCCCCCCCCTTTTCTCCCCACCAACAGAGCTCTCTGTTGGTGGGGTCTGATCGCTCCCCCCATGTTTATTTTTTTTTTAATAAATATTTGTGTTCACGTTTTTAAAAAAAAAAAACCTCTTCCTTTCAATCCCTTCCCTCCCTCGCTCCCTCCCTCCCCACAGCCGGCCAATTACGGCGATCGGCTGTCATAGGCTTCTGCCTATGAGAGCCGATCGCTCTCTTGTCCCCCATGGGGACAGCCGTGTCACACGGCTGTCCCCAGTGCAGCGCTGCTGCTGATCGCAGCGCTGCACAGAGTAAATAGATGGCGATCACGCCGTCTAACAGTCTCCCGAGCGGCATTAGCCGCTCGGAGACTGAAGGCGGGGTGGGGCGGAGCTCCGCCCCCCAAGCAGGAGATGCGCGCGCAGCCTGCGCGCGATCTCCTGCAAAACAGAGCCCCAGGACTTTACGCCAATTGGCGTTAGGCGGTCCTGGGGCTGCCGCCGCGGCCACGCCTACTGGCGTGACGCGGTCGGCAAGAGGTTAAGGCACCCCTGGTTGCCCTGACGTCATCGCCGGGGACCGGGACGGAGCTGCGGCGAATGGCTGAAGGGAGAGCTGCGGCGAGTGACATGCTGGGAGCTTGGGGCTGGAGGAAGCCGTGGTAAGTAGCACTTATTTTCTTTAGGATTGCCTGATGACTCCTTTAACGTTTTGAAAGCTTGCAATAAACCATCTACAGTTAGTCATTAAGGGTGTCACCGGAATCACGGCTTGTTGGTTTGATGTCTGCATTTCAGCTCCTCGACTAACACCGGCGCACACTTCACTTGCTACAGAAGGTTACAAGTCGACCTCGTGTATAAGTCGACTCCAATATTCAACCCTCTGAAGCTGGAATTTTTAATTGACTCAAATATAAGTCTACCCAGCACAGTTATGGATGCACTTGGGGGACCAGGTGGTGTTAATGACTGCACTGCATACAGTATTGCAGTCATTAACCCCTCCTGTCCCTTAAGTGCAGCCAATAACGCCTTCAGGCCCCCAAATGCTGCAATTATTCATTCCTGTTCCTGAAGCCCAGTATTTCCCTCCTGCCCCTTTCCTTGTTTATTGTTGTGGCCAGGACTTTAATAAGACCTCTGTTTTCTTGGCATTTACATTCCTCAAAGTATCACTTACCTCAGGGTACATTGCTGCAAATGGGAATGTCAGTATTAGTACACACATTACTTAGTGTTGCCTGTGACTCGTGTATAAGTCGACCACTATATTTTTATGAAGTGAATCAGACCAAAATTTCTAGAATTATACTCGAGTATATACAGTATATAACCTAGGAATGGTTGGAAGTGCCCACTTCCGATTCCACGGAAATTCCTATTTCCGATTTTCTGTTTTTCCAATAACCGATTTTCGAGGAGTATTTTATTCCTCATTTTTTTGCATCAGATATTGCTAAAAATGAAAATCAGTTTTGTGATTGGACTACAATTAAAAATTTGCTGAAAAAAATTCTGCATTCTCTGATTGGACCAATGCTTCCGAATTTAGTGATTGGGCTAAAATTATTGACTTGCGGAAAATCGGATTTCAAAATCGCATCACAATTCCCATCAGACTCAACCCTCTTTAGATGTTATATCAAATCCATATTTATTGCCAGATATGTATACAGCATGCAGACAGCACGACGTTTCGGGCGTTGGCCCTTTCTCAAGTGCTCAAAGCTTCTGACTCAACACACAACATATATAGACATCACACTTCTCACCACACCCAAAGCATTGGGGGGCGGGCACATTGCTTAATACTTAATTAACCCTTTCTAGTGGAAAGAGCAGCATACCTGTTAAAGGAAACATCTCAGACTGAAGTCTTCGTTAAGGCCATTGGGTGATTGAGTTCCCAACAGTTCCATCCAAAAAGCTTCCCGTCTCAAAAGGGTATTCCTATGGGATTTACCCTCCATCTGCAGGTCCTCGGGGTGCCGATGGGGGCCCCATATGCTCCTACAGTAGCAAATATAGTCATGTCTGATTTTGAGTCCACACATTTTCTGGGGGTGGGGGTGAACTGAGTGAGATTGGGAGGTGTGATGGACCTCTTACCCCATTAAGACTCCCCGCAAATATACACGCTATCCTGAGGCTGGTGGACTATCCTCCTACAGTTTGGAAAATCGGATTTCCACAGATTTCAGATTTCTGAATTCCGATCGGAAATGTGGAAATTTCAATTTCACAGAATCCGAAGGAGCATCTCTAATAGAACTTTCATACATTCACAGAACAGGAGAACATGTTAGGCAGCAGTCACATTCCTCGGCTATCGTTTTCCTTGGGAGTGAAGGGAGCTATTTGTGAATGATGCTCATTATGAGGATTGCACAGCCACATAAGAATATTGCTTTGTGTCCACTTTATTGAGAAGGACAACAGGAAATGAAGAAGGGATTAACAGGTAACAACAGGAAAAGATTATCCACACTGAAACTGCTCTGCCTGGGGCTGAGGAAACGAAGGGCAGATGTGATAACAGGCTTTGCTGTCCTGGAGGAGATTTCTTCACTAGACAGCACAGATGTATGAGATGTGGCAGAGACCCAATCCAGCCTCCACATACATCCACATCACAGATTCGCTGCCCAAGGAACCCCAATAGGTTTACATACGTTTATTCACAGGCATCATATCATATTATAGAACCAAGGGTAAAGCTATAGCCATAGCTATAGTCACAGCAGGCAATGCTATGGGGGTTTGCAGCACAGTGGCCGAGCGCTGAGTTAATATACACAATATTTACAATCTTTTAGATTGTAAGCTCGCAAGGGCAGGGGGCTCTCATCCTTTTGTGTCTTGGAATTTGCTATACACCTGTTCATCATGTTACTTACATTGTCGCTGAAATTACTGTGGGCTTGATTCACAAAACGGTGCTAACTGTTAACATGCTGTGAAAAGCAATTATAAAAAGCGTCGTGACAGCCGCGGAACCGGTGGAGTAGTCCACCGAGGGCTCCCCTTCCAACTTCCACTCCCTCTGGGTCATCTACAACCGGCTAAGTATACCCCCTGACCTACCCCACTTTATGCTTTACCTATTGTCTGTTACAAGCAAACTTTGCACTTTAAAGTTCTTATTATTTTAATTATCACTGGTCCTGCTTTATGGACACCATGTTGGTTTTCACTTTGCACTTTGTTCACTTTAGAGGTTATTTCATGTGTGTCACTGTTATCAGGGGGTATTGAACCCGGATTCATATGGTGCTGGTGTGCTCAGACCTTTGAGCACCCCACACTGATTCATATCTTTATTATTGGAATTGATATACATATGTTTATGCAGATTGTTTTTATGATGTATAGAATCTCATACTATATGTGGAAGATAATGGTTGGTCTTTTTTACCTTAACGTAGTGTGGTGCTGTTTTCTGAGCTTAACTATCCTTTGCATTCCTTACCATTGCTCTAGCACACATTACTGGTCAGAGTGCAGTGTATTTTGTACTATATCATGCTGTGAAAAGTGCTTCGCGCAAATTTGTCGCGCAACAACGTTTTTCGTGTGCAAAAATTCGCATTTGCGCGTTAATGGTCATGTTCGTGCAATAAATTCGTGTTTTCACATGAACGCAACCATTTTTTTTAATGCGAAAACGTGCGAAAAGCTGTGCTAACAGCACCGTTTTGTGAATCAAGCCCAATGTCTATCTGTATATTATGTACCAGTGTCTATATTTTACGTATACCATCTTTATTATGTACCCCATGTTTCTTTCCAGGGGCAGCAGCCACTGCAACTACCCTAACTACTAAGCTCCCCTTCCTTCATAAAGCACTCTGTCCTTCAGAGCTGGTGTTTTTGTGGCTACACTTGTTATGGGCGTTTTTATTATTATTATTATTTAGTATGTATATAGCGCTTACATCTTCTGCAGCGCTGTACAGAGTATATTGTCTTGTCACATAACTGTCCCTCAGAGCAGAGGCGGCCTTTGGGGGCGGGGGGGGCAAATGGGGCAATCTCCCCAGGCCCAGTGCTAGAAGGGGGCCCTGCACCCTCTGCAAGGGGCCTCAGATCTCTCCGTGAGAGTTCCTTGTCCAGGAAGCAGGGGGAAACTGTCCAATAGCAGCAGTACCAGCTTCCCATTAGCTCTCTAGGCCACACCTATAACACTCGCCCCAGGCACCACATACTCTAAGTATAAATAAATTTGCTAGGAAACTAAATCTCAAAAAATATTTTTTGAAGAAAGAGGGACCCTCAGGGCGACTCAACCCCCCAGGGATGAATAACAGTGGGGTGGATCCATATGTACACACCAAATTAAAGAACAACTCCACCTTTAACCCACAAGAATCTGGGTTTCACGCTATAGGAGCATTTAAGAAACTGGTCATGGGGGAAATTAATGAACTTCCTGAGTTGAGGTTCTCTGAAGGGAGGACCATTGCTCGGGATATGTTGGATCGGAAAGGATTAGTTGTACGTCCCGCAGACAAGGGGGGTGGGGTTGTGGTCCTTAACAAGCTACAGTATAACACAGAACTTAATCGTTTGGTTAGTGATGGCGAGACTTACACGAAACTGAGAAGTGATCCAACAGGTAAGTATTTGAGAGAGTTGAGAAATCTGTTAAAACAGGGGTTAGATAGTGGTCTGGTTACAGATGACGAATTCAGGTTTCTTGTGCCATCGGCACCACGTATTCCGATCATATATCAGATCCCCAAGGTGCACAAGAACGGGACTAACCCCCCTGGTAGACCCATAATTAGTGGGATTGGGTCCATCACCCATCGGTTGGGGCAGTACCTTGATTATTACTTGCAGCCCTTGGTGCTGCAGCTCCCCCATGTCCTTAAAGATACCAAACATGCTCTGCAGCTTATAGAAGGGGTGCGTGTGGGGGGCGAGGCACTGCTGGTTACGGCAGATGTCTCGTCCCACTACACGAATATACCCCAGGAGAAGGGGTTGGAAGCAGTGGAGTTTTATATGAGGAAGTCTGGCAATATGCGCAATGAACAAATAGTCTTTTTATTGAAGTTATTGAAATTTGCAATGGAGAAAAATTATTTTTGGCACTTTGGTGAGTTTTATAGGCAACATAGGGGTTGTGCCATGGGGGCTTGTTTTTCCCCAAGTTTGGCAAACCTATTCATGGGTAAGTGGGAAGAGGTTGTTTTGGCACAGGCACACAGTAGGGGAGTAAAATTTTGGCGAAGATATATAGATGATCTGTTCATCATATGGGAAGGCAATATGAGTACACTTGATCACTTTATTAAGGTTCTAAATTCCAATGATTTAAATATTGAATTATCACATACTAGTAGTGAACATTTGGTGAACTTTTTAGATCTTGCATTGTATGTTGAAGAGGGGGTTATTCACTCTCGCACGTTTTTTAAAACCACTGATAGAAATGGGTACATATCAGTGAATAGTGGACACCATCCACAGTGGATAGAAAATGTACCCAAAGGTCAATTCATGCGTATACGGCGGAATTGTACCAAGTTATCTGAGTATGACACATAATCACGGGTGTTAGTAGATAGGTTTTTGGAAAAGGGGTATGGGGAGTCCTTTTTAAGAGAGGAACAAAATAAAGTTAGAAATATGGATAGATCAAATTTAGTGTTTGGGCACAGAAGGGAGAATGAAGATAATCATAATCTAGCTTTTGTTTCAGACTATAACTGCCAATTTGGATCTGTGCAGAATATTTTTTATAAATACTGGGATATACTCTTATCTGATACCGAATTGAAACGCATATTGCCAGAAAGACCAAGGTTTATATATCGGAAGAGTCGTAATTTGAGAGATTATTTGGCCCCTAGCTGTGTTGAGCCAAGGAAAAGGGGTGAGAGACCGTATGGGTGGCAAACTACTGGCTTCTTCCCATGCAGGAGATGCAAGGGATGTAGGGAGGCACAGGCATCAAAAATACGAGAAGTAACGGGACTGTATGATCAAAAGGTCACCAAAATTAGGCAATTTATATCATGCAATGATATGGGGGTGGTTTACTTGGCCTGGTGCCCCTGTGGGTACCAGTATGTGGGGAGAACCACCAGGACACTGAGGGAGAGAATAGGGGAGCATGTACGTAATATCCGGAATGGCCTGGTGGGTCATAGTCTCTCAGCACACTTTAAAGAAGTTCATCAAAGTAACCCTGCTTTGCTGTCATTTTGTGGGCTAGAAAAGGTGCAACGAAATTGGAGGGGGTGTAACTTTACAAGGGAGGTGTCTAAAAGGGAAACCTGGTGGATTCACCACTTGAATACATTGAGGCCGAGAGGTCTCAACATAGATATTGACCTGGTATGCTATCTGAGTAACGATTAGGGTTGGTGTATGTATAGGTAAATGTAGTAATGTAATAGCTGGAGGAAGCTATCTCCCTGATCTCCATGTAGTCACATTGTGTGGGTATTATTGTTTTAGGTTATAATAAAATATATATATAAATTCTGAATTACCAATTTAACATGGGTTATTGGTGTAGGTCACAAAAAGGGGGGAATATATATTATTTTTGTTGGGAGGTTAACCCCTATAGGGGAATTCACTGGTTGTTTTGGAGAGAGGGGATGGTATGTTCCTCCAAACTTGAATGTTAAAAGGAATATGTATTGCAATGGGGGGTAGATAATGTGTTCCATGGTCGCCTTAGGTTTTTTTTTTTTTTTTTTTTTTTTTTTTTCTGTTCCCTTAGTGATTTTGGCTAATTGTATTTAACGAATAATAGGTGGTGGATAATTAGGAGGATTGTTTAAAATCTGTATTATAAACTAAAGTATTACTGTTCATGATATGTAGAGAGAGTAAGTTTGTGATGTACCAGCGGGCTGTCTGTCGCTGTTCTCGATGGGCTGAGTGCTCAAATGTATAGTTGTTATACGTTTCCATGGAGACGCGCTAGTTCCTATTGGTCACGCATACTTCCTTATGCGTAGTAAAAGTACGGGTTTACGCCTTTACCCTAGGCGTCATTTGACGCAGTGGGTGGGAGGGTTTCTACGGGATAAAATGCACACGTAACCACGTACACGTATACCCCTGATGAGTCACCGGAAGTGACGAAACCGGTCGGGCTGGGACGCACGTACGTGGAACGCGGGAGGCGGAAGTGTGCTTGGCGTGGTGTGTCGGAGCTGGAGCCCAGCGAGACAGCGCAGCTGAGAGCCTGCCGGACGGCCCACGATCGGGGTTGAGCCCGTTAAAACTCAATGCCTTAATATAACGGATACAGCATGTGAGTGGATCGGCTTAATATTTTAATAAATATTTTTACGGTTTTACGCTATGGAGCCTATTGGTTTCTTTTGAGGTGCTTTTGGGTATGGAGCCAG
This sequence comes from Hyperolius riggenbachi, assembly GCF_040937935.1. NCBI lineage: Eukaryota > Metazoa > Chordata > Amphibia > Anura > Hyperoliidae > Hyperolius > Hyperolius riggenbachi. Next base: position 86,439,493 of record NC_090646.1, on the reverse strand, counting down.
CATTGAGTTTGTGAAGTGGACTACTGATGATCGTTACAGGCAGAGGGTGGCCTTGATATCCCTGCAGGCGCTGTTTGACCCAGTCTGATAGTGGGTCATATAATTACGGTGAGTGATCCATCCTTAGGGTGTGGTGGTGGTACGCACTGTAAAGGCACTCTCCTGTTCCAGTCACAGCTGCGAGTCAAGTACAATAAAGGACTTGTGGACTTGGGTCTTAAACTCATGTTGGACTCTATATGTGCGCTGTTTACGATCAGGCATGGTCGGAAAATTCCGCGGAATTATTAATTCCGAGATTCCGGTCGGAATTAATAATTCCGATTTTGTTAGTCGGAACAGAATTTCTCAAACGGAATTCCGCGGAAATTTATAATTCCGACGGAATTTTCCGGAATCACATCAAAATTCTCTCTCATTCTCTCTCATTCATCCTCTTATATCATCCAGTAGAGAATTGCAGATTTTCAAAACAGCTTATATACCATAGCTGGGATTTGAACCCAGCATGCAGTGTGTAGTAGCTAGTAGGTATCTGTCTTAACCTCTAGACCATGAACCACACTACATGGTAAAGCTATCCTAGCATAAACCATACTACCATTATGATCAATGCAATAGAAAAAGTAGTATGATTAAGGATCGGTACTTTTTGAAAAGCATGCTTATATACCATAGCTGGGATTTGAACCCAGGATGCAGTGTGTAGCAGGAATCTGTCTTAACCTCTAGACCATGAACCACACTACATGGTAAAGCTATCCTAGCATAAACCATACTACCATTATGATCAATGCAATAGAAAAAGTAGTATGATTAAGGATCGGTACTTTTTGAAAAGCATGCTTATATACCATAGCTGGGATTTGAACTCAGGATGCAGTGTGTAGTAGCTAGTAGGTATCTGTCTTAACCTCTAGACCATGCACCACACTACATGGTAAAGCTATCCTAGCATAAACCATACTACCATTATGATCAATGCAATAGAAAAAGTAGTATGATTAAGGATCGGTACTTTTTGAAAAGCATGCTTATATACCATAGCATATCTATTGAATTGATCATAATGGTAGGGAGGGAGGTAGGGAGGGAGGGAGGGAGGGAGGGAGGGAGGGAGAGAGAGAGAGAGAGAGAGAGAGAGAGAGAGAGAGAGAGAGAGAGAGAGAGAGAGAGAGAGATTGAGAGATTTTTTAACGGAATTCCGTGGATCTCGGAATTCCGCGGAACGGCTCAGGAATTCCCTCGGAATGAAACGGTAGCGGAATTTCGGTAGTGGCGGTATGCGGAATTACCACGGAATCGGAAATTGGCTATTCCGACCATGCCTGTTTACGATATAATAGACCACATACTCTAAGGCCACCTCTGCTCACAATCTTATTTCTTCCATAGTCATAGACTGAAGTCTGTATCGGGTATGTATCATAGTCTAGGGCCAATTTAGGGGGAAGCCAATTAAGTTTTGCACAATGGGCCCCTAGGCTGTGAGGGTCCCCAGGGGAAGGCAAGGAAAGTGGTGTGAACACTGGGAGGGCCACATCAAAGTTTTGCTGGGGGCCCCATGGTTCACCACCTCTCCCCTGCCCCCTTCATGCCAATCAGCGTCCAGTGACCCCAAAGGTCATAAAAGTGAAACCTACACCAGGGGGCACACACAGTGTTATCAGAGGTACACACTGGGGGACGTGATCGCCGGGGGACAGGAAGCGGATGAAGAAGAAAAAAGAGTAGATCGCCGCCAAGGATCACTGCTAAGAAGACAAGAACCTGTGCGCAGGGAAGCTGCGAGGTGCCAGCAAGGGATCCCGCATGCCAGCGACACCACATGTGAGTAGTAGGAATTACTGGACAAGCCTGACTCATCCTTAACAATAGTAGCTGTTTTTTTAGGATGAGTCAGGCTTGTCCTTAACGCTAAGAAGATTAATATAAAAGGTTCATGGAGCTCTAAATAATGTTGTGCAATATGTTGAAACCCAAGGGCTTGATTCACAAAGCGGTGCTAACAGTTAGCACGCTGGTGAAAAGCCCTTTATCACGCCTATGTGAGTGATAAGTTTAGGTGTAATAAGTTTAGGTGTGATAAGTTTAGGCGTGATAACTATAGCACCAACTGGGTTAGCACCGCAGTGCACAGCTGATCAAAAGTTTTGCGCTAGCAAAGTCTGGCGCACTTCGCATAAAGTTTAATGGTGCTGCTTTGCGCACGGGACTTTGCGCGCGATCTAAACTTATCTAAACTTATCTAAACTTATCACGCCTAAACTGGCTTATCACCAGCGTGGTGCAATGGTTATCACGCCTAAAGTCTCTAACTGGGTTAGCACCGCTTTGTGAATCAAGCCCCAAGTGTATAGACAGAAAACATCCATCTCCTCTTCTGTAACCAGCTCAAATGGCTGGTGATAGGATTGAGGCAGTAGTTTAGACAGCTCAAAGACTGATGTTCAGAGTAGCCAAGCTGCATCTGAGATTGTCAGGGCCAGACTTACAACTCAAAGGCCTGTAGGCACAGGTGTTCTGGTGCCTTAAACTCCATCCTGAACACAGGCCACACCCCCCAGTAAAAATATTCTGAATTCTAACCCCTGTCTTGAATCTTACACTCTAATCACTGTCTCATATCATCCTTAGTAACATGAGACAAGGATTAGAGTGTAAGTGCCTGAGATCAGTGATATGAGGCAGGTATTAGACTGTAAGCTCCTGAGGTCAGTGATCTGAAGAGGAGAGTCCGCCTCTCCCACATAAGGGGCCTGTAGGCACATGCCTACAGTGCCTTATGGAAAATGCGGCCCTGGACATTGTCACAGGAACAGGGCCAGGTTAAGTGGTATGGGGTCCCCAGGAAAAAGGTAACTTAAGGGCCTCCTACCCCCTTTCAGCAAAGTAAGCCCCTGTGGCCTACGAGCCGGCTACCACCCCCTGATGGTCTCCCCCCAACTGCCCCCTAGTGCCCCCGCACAATGGGCTTGATTCACTAAACCGTGATAACTCATGTCACGGTCATTTTTGTGGGCATTTTAGCGTTTGTGAATTATCGTGCGCAATCGCGAATTTTAGTGTGAAAACAATCAAAGCTGAAGATGCGCCGGGGCTGGATCTTTCAATAAGACAACGACCCTAAACACTGCTCAAAATCCACTAAGGCATTCATGCAGAGGAACAAGTACAACGTTCTGGAATGACCATCTCAGTCCCCAGACCTGAATATAATTGAAAATCTGTGGTGTGAGTTAAAGAGAGCTATCCGTGCTCGGAAGCCATCAAACCTGAGATGTTTTGTAAAGAGGAATGGTCCAAAATACCTTCAACCAGAATCCAGACTCTCATTGGAACATACAGGAAGCGTTTAGAGGCTGTAATTTCTGCAAAAGGAGGATCTACTAAATATTGATTTCATTTCCTTTTTTGTGGTGCCCAAATTTATGCACCTGCCTAATTTTGTTTAAACAATTATTGCACAATGTCTGTAAATCCGATAAACTTCATTCCACTTCTCAAATATCACTGTGTGTGTCTCCTATATGATATATTTAACTGACATTTTTTATTGTAACAACCAACGATTTATACAGGAAAATCATGACAATTAACAAGGTTGCCCAAACTTTTGCATCCCACTGTATATAGCGGGCGCTGAGATGAAGACAAAGCATGGATGGAGCATCAGCCAATACAGGTAACTTATTGCAATGCAGCTACACATTGTGCAGAGCCCCCAGGGGAGCAACCTGGGGGCAGACAACCGGGGAGGGGGGGGGGCAGCATGGGGGGCCTGGCAGCAGTTGGGGGTCCTGGGGCAACTGCCCCCTTTGCCTTAATGGCAGCGCAACCCCTGCTCAGGAAGTCAGTCTTAGCTCAACACACACCATACAATCTTGGTTGTACAGATTTACCAAATCTATGTAGTATAAGGGCTAACAGATTGAAAATACCTTGAATGATTGGATAAACTCTTATAATACATGAAAGTGGTAAGATTGAACAACCAAGATTGTATGGTGTGTGTTGAGCAAGCATTGTAAATGCAAAGTGTTTTTTGTGCAATGTACCAAACTTTGTATGTTGCAAATAATGATGCATTATGCACAGTATTTGTTAAAGGGATAAATAAGGTGACATTTGTACACTCTGCTTATTAAGCTATCAGACAACACATTTTTATCTGGGCTTGGAGCTGGAGTTAAAAAAAAAAAGACTTGATGTAACATTAAAATGCTACATGAAGTCTAGAAATACAACACTGAACAATTAACATTCACGCCTCAAATGTAATTAATAGTCTCAATCTTAAAGTCTATCACGCGAGGCATTTTGCATTTCGTTAAACGGTACACCACTGCCGAGGGAGCAAGGACAGAGATTGCCAGGTGAATTGGGATTGTTGCTCAATAGCCTCTGCAACCTTAATTTCCAGGATTCAGTCTCCTTGCATTTTGACAGTTTAATCAACGTAATGAACAGAGAAGTGACAGATGCACCGGTTCACCAATATTAGGTTACCAATCTTTTCCTTAAACCCCATTAACGCTTCCTCCTCTGCCTGCTAATGCCTGGATCATAGATAGCAGCCAGACTTTCTGACTCTAGCCAAGTATAAAACTTCAGAACATGGACCCTGCACTGTCTCCCACTGCACTCCGCCACGAAACCACAAGGTTAACTTGACCTTCTGGCCCGGGGCCTTTCTATGCTGTCTTGTTTTGCGTCAAGCCCTGCGAGAGACCAAAAATGCTTGTAATATTCCATCTGATCAAAGAAGTTCACATGAAGATGTACCATCTGTAGTCATTTAGAGATATCTTACACTGAAATGCATTTTGTCCGGGCTATTGATTGGCTTCATCTGTAGCTATTACAGACACCGGACACTGTTAATTTTACGTGTCAGATTTCCCATCAGCGGTCTCTAGGCACCTTTTTACCGAGCTTCAAGCTCTTTCGGTTCGGTATAATACATTTTCGACATTTTCTTAAAACATCTTAATTGAGTATATTGCATATTTTCCCCATTAATGCCTATTCTGCAATTAGTTGCTTACAACAAAGGCTTGAGTTAAAAGCTCTTGGATATCTGCGTTATGTTACATTGATACCAGGAGGGGAAAAAAGAAAAAAACTGTGGTGAAGATCAAGGTACGCCTTGCTATTTTTGTATAAAGGATTACAAGGAATAAAAGTATGATATAGTAAAGAGTAAAAGAAAAAATGAAAAAAAGGGTAAAAGAAAAAATGTTGGTTTACTCACATCTCAGGAGAACAAAGTAAAGCATACCTTCAATTTTGATTGTCCAATTTTACCACCTCGATGTTTGAGGGTCACCAGGTTTTGAATACTATGAACAGATTGTGTAGCTAAACTCTTATACTACATGGAGGTGTAAAACTGGTTGGTGATTGGACAATCAGATTTGAAGTTGTGTACACACATCAAATTTTGATTGTCCAATCACTGGCTGATTTTACCCCCTCCGTGTAGTATGATTTTACCTACACAATCTGTTTATAGTATTCAAAATCTTTTGCCCCCCCCCCCCCATACTACATGGAAGTGGTGAAATTGGTTAATCAAAATTGGATGTGTGTAAAATAAATGTTAATAAATGTTAAAACAACCATGGCACAACCGTCATGGAGTCAGAGCATGCAAGTGCAACATAGCTTTCCCAAAAAATTGAGGTTGGTGGTTCCAAAAAGGATTGGGAACCCAAGGTGTGAGAGCAATGGAAGCTGCCATATTTATTTATACCAGTTGCCTGACAGTCCTGCTGATTTCTGGTCAGTAGGGTCTGAATCACACACCTGAAACAAGCATGGAGTTAATCTTGCCAGATTTGTCATAGAAATCTGATCATCTGCATGCTTGTTTAGGGTCTATGGCTTAAAGTATTAGAGGCAGAGGATCAGCACAGCAGACGGACAATGCACATTATTGAAACATGTCAGCGTCATATGCCTCTCACCTCGGGTTCTCTTTGTGTCCCGTGTTTCTCATGGTTCATTTTTCCCAGTTTGGGTAAACTTATTTTCAAAGCAGTAAGTCATAGAGGTTGGTGTACAGATATACAGGGTGCCCCAAAAGTAAGTACACACTTTTAAAAAAAATTAATTGCAGGTATCATTTGGGGAGACTTCAGTAGCAGTCCATCGGCAAAACTATAGTTAGGCTTTGCAGTTCTTCTAAGCGCATGATGGTGTAATCATGGCTCGCCAATCGACATTAGAGCAGAGTTGCACCACTGCCGCTTGGCAAGAAGTTTTTCAGTCCAGGGTGTTGAAACTTGATGGAAAACCCAGTGGCGTAACTAAGTAGCTTGGGGCCCCAGTGCAAGTTGATATAGAACCTAGGCTCTTAATGTGTAGTACGTGTACCCCAAGGGCTACTTCTGGTTGTTTCGGGGGGGGGGGGGGAGGTGGTTTTTTGGGGTACTCAGGCTTGATATACTTAACCAAAAATAACAAATTTACAGTTTTAGAAAATGATAAATCTTACTTAGTCAACACCCAAATAGTATTTTAGTTATTAAAAGCAATAGTAAATGCTTGAAAGTTGTGTAGAACCAATTATCATGTACTATGATTAAATATATATTTGTCAAGGTGCACATGTGATAATGTTACTAATACTATGTTAGGGGGTACTTGGTGAGTACAGGGTTTTAAAAGGGGTACATACCAATAAAATATTGAGAAACACTGATATAGAGCATCAAGATCTGCCAAAAACAACTGCAGTGACAGAGAGTTGTAAGCAGGAGGAGGAGGACAGTTTGCTAATGATTACCAGCAGTGGCGTATCCATAGGGTGTGCAGAAGTTGCAAACACACCAAGGCCCTTGGGCCAGAGGGGACGCAAGAGGCATACGTACAGTGGTGTGAAAAACGATTTGCCCCCTTCCTGATTTCTTATTCTTTTGCATGTTTGTCACACTTAAATGTTTCTGCTCATCAAAAACCGTTAACTATTATTTAAAGATAACATCATTGAACACAAAATGCAGTTATAATAATAATAATTTGAACATTTGTATAGCGCTTTTCTCCTGTCGGACTCAAAGCGCTCAAGAGCTGCAGCCACTGGGACGCGCTCAAGAGGCCACCCTGCAGTGTTAGGGAGTCTTGCCTTGAACACCTTACTGAATAGGTACTTGACCTAGCCAGGATTTGAACCCTGGTCTCCCATGTCAAAGGCAGAGCCCTTAACCAGTACTCTATCCAGCCACCATGGTTTTTATTATTTAGTGAGAAAAAAAACTCCAAATCTACATGACCCTGTGTGAAAAAGTGATTGCCCCCCTTGTTAAAAAATAACTTAACTGTGGTTTATCACACCTGAGTTCAATTTCTGTAGTCACCCCCAGGGCTGATTACTGCCACACCTGTTTCAATCAAGAAATCACTTAAAGAGAACCTGTACTGAGTAAAAATATTTAAAATAAACACATGAGGTAACTTCAAATTAACATTACATAGTTACCTTGCCATCAGTTCCTCTCAGAAGCTCACCATTTTCTTCTGACAATAATCCCTTCTAGTTCTGACAATATTTTGTCAGATCTGAAATATATCAGTTGCTTTCAGTTATAGCTGAGAGGAAAACTGCTGTACCAGGTAATGTCCATGTCTCCCTATTGCTCAAGTGGGCAATGTTACAGTTTAACTGTGTGATGACCAGGATGCTGTTATGGGTAATGGCCATTTTCAAAATGGAGGATGGAAAATTCCCTTGATCACAGTGAACAAACAGGACGCGGGACAGGAGAAAGACACTGAGGAGTAGACTACATGGAAGGCAAGTATGACTTGTGTATGGTTATTTTGACTTTTAACGTTCAGTTCAGGTTTTCTTTAAATAGGAGCTATCTGACACAGAGAAGTAGACCAAAAGCACCTCAAAAGCTAGACATCATGCCAAGATCCAAAGAAATTCAGGAACAAATGAGAACAAACGTACTGTAATTGAGATCTATCAGTGTGGTAAAAGTTATAAAGCCATTTCTAAAGCTTTTGGACTCCAGCGAACCACAGTGAGAGCCATTATCCACAAATGGCAAAAACATGGAACAGTGATGAACCTTCCCAGGAGTGGCCGGCCGATCAAAATTAGCCCAAGAGCGCAGAGAAAACTCATCAAGAGACCACAAAAGACCCCAGGACAACATCTAAAGAACTGCAGGCCTCACTTGCCTCAATTAAGATCAGTGTTCACAACTCCACCATAAGAAAGAGACTGGGCAAAAATGGCCTGCATGGCAGATATCCAAGGCGCAAACCACTTTTAAGCAAAAAGAACATTAAGGCTCGTCTCAATTTTGCTAAAAATACATCTCAATGATTGCCAAGACTTTTGCGAAAATACCTTGTGGACCGACGAGACAAAAGTTGAACTTTTTGGAAGGTGCGTGTCCCGTTACATCTGGCGTAGAAGTAACACAGCATTTCAGCAAAAGAACATACCAACAGTAAAATATGGTGGTGGTAGTGTGATGGTCTGGGGTTGTTTTGCTGCTTCAGGACCTGGAAGGCTTGCTGTGATAGATGGGACCATGAATTCTACTGTCTACCAAAAAATCCTGAAGGAGAATGTCCGGCCATCTGTTCGTCAACTCAAGCTGAAGCGATCTTGGGTGCTGCAGCAGGACAATGACCCAAAACACACCAGCAAATCCACCTCTGAATGGCTGAAGAAAAACAAAATGAAGACTTTGGAGTGGCCTAGTCAAAGTCCTGACCTGAATCCTATTGAGATGTTGTGGCATGACCTTAAAAAGGCGGTTCATGCTAGAAAACCCTCAAATAAAGCTGAATTACAACAATTCTGTAAAGATGAGTGGGCCAAAATTTCTCCATAGCGCTGTAAAAGTCGCGTTGCAAGTTATCGCAAACGCTTGATTGCAGTTATTGCTGCTAAGGGTGGCCCAACCAGTTATTAGATTCAGGGGGCAATTTCTTTTTCACACAGGGTCATGTAGGTTTTGAGTTTATTTTCTCACTAAATAATAAAAACCATCATTTAAAACTGCATTTTGTGTTCAATGATGTTATCTTTGACTAATAGTTAACGTTTTTTGATGAGCAGAAACATTTAAGTGTGACAAACATGCAAAAGAATAAAAAATCAGGAAGGGGGCAAATAGTTTTTCACACCACTGTATATGTACGCATGTGTGAGTTGGGCTCCGGGACAGCTGAAAGAGGGCTCTCCCTGCTGCTGCTAAATTCCCCAGTAGCATTAAATACTATTCCCCCTCTGAGTCGTTGCAACTCAGAGGGAGGTGTACTTCGGGGTCCAGCGATTGCCAGAGCCCCGAATTATTCTTACGCACACCCCGCAGCATAACATTTCTGCTAAGGGTTCACCTGGTTTTGGTGCCCGGCAGTGAGTTCCGTGCGCCAAAAGGGGCCCTCCCTCTTTGCCAAAGGGGCCCTCCCTCAATCACAATATTGGCTCTTTATTGGGCCTGTGATAGCAATAACCCCTTTTATGTATGCTTTGCATATGAATTATGATTAACAAGCTGTTCCCCATCCCATTCTTGCACCTCTGGCACTGTGGTTGTCCTTGGCAGGTTTTGATGCTCCGTATCAAATGTTATGTATAGAGTGTATAGAGTGCTGGTGGGTGGGGGGCAATGTCCCAATGTACGATTTGCACTGGGGCCCATAGCGTCTTAGCTACGGCAATGATGACCACTATTCAAAGCATATATGATGATCATTACCACTACAGCACAGGACCAATGAAGAGCTAATACAGCAGTTGAAGGGGGGCCCTTTAAGGGTGCCTCTGGTTCGGGGCCCCAGTGCGGTCACTACTTCTGCATCCCCTGTTGCTACGCCACTGGGAGAGCCTAGCAAATCTAATTTCAGTGACTCTTTTGTTGATGCTAAGAATATGATTAAGCTCTACTGCAATTTTTAAGAATTTATTAAAAGTATATAGTGACTTATGGGACACCCTGTATACACCTGCTCTATAATATACTATACACGCAGTTAAAAAACTATCCCACATATTTATTTGATCAAACTATGACAAAAAAGTGAATTCTAGGGTTAATGCAGCATGAAAACAAGCTGCTTGTTCAGGTTGTGCAGAACAATATAGACAATTTGTTGACAGCAATTTACCTTAAAGCAAAATGGCTCATGGTCATGAACTGCATTGTGTCTCACACACCGTGTGAAATTTACTCTCACATTTGTTTCTCAAGAGAATCTGCTTTCAAGGTCGCTTTCTCAGGACTGGGGCAAAAATGTTTCTCGCAAGTGCACAAATTAGGCAAAAAGTCAGCAAAATAATAGAACCAATTAAAGAGGATGGAAGACATTTCTCCATTTCTCACCTGCTTGAAAGGCCGCTTCAATCAAACATCAAAAAGGCGGCTTTTAAACTAATTCAGAAGATAAAGTGTAACAATTTAATTTCTCTGTATCTAGCTAACCCGCTAGCTAAGCTTCTGTAGTTGCCGAAAGCCGCATCTTCTAAATGGTTTTGAATTTGATCCCACAAAAATGCAGCCCGGCGTGTTCTCTGATCCAAGCATCTGACCCCACTACAAAGCCACGTGTTACTTTTTCTAAATATCTTTTTTTAACCTTTCTAGCAGTATGGATGAGCCTGACTTGTCCATAAAAAACTAGCTAGGAATGGTAAGGATGAGTCAGGCTTATCCAGCAATTACAAATACTCACCTGCGACACCACTGGAGTGCGAGATCCCTTGCTGGCACTTTGCTGCTCCCCTGTAAGCATAGTCCCAACACCTTCTCGGCGATCCCCGGCTGCAATCTCCGTTCTTCCCCATTTCTTGTTTCCTGACCCTTGTTGATCACAATGGGCAGCACTACGACCCATAGCAGCAAACGTTAAAGTACAAATAATTAAATAAATATCTTTAACCACTTCCGGACCGGGTTAGTTGAAATCTACATCCTGCAGGTGGCTGCGCGGCTCTGACAGGAAGTAGATTTCAACTTGTTCACCGCGCGCATCCGCAGCTACCGCCTATTGCGTTGCCTTCTCCCTGCCAGAGTTCACTCGCCCTGCGGTCTATAAGACGGAAGAGCTCTGTGAGCAAGTCCGGAACCACTTCCTGGCTGCGTGATCACTGCGAGCCAATCACATTGGCTTACATTGATAGACAGCACCAGGAACAAATGAAAGCGGCTCCTGTTGGCTGACAGCACTCTGCCGTCACAGGGACGGCAAAGAGAGGGAGTTGCGACGATGGGAAAGCAGCGGGAACAGAGGGTATGTGCAAGCAGTTCACAAAAATGTTTATAATATAAACAGAGGCTTAAAAAAATTGCACCTCTTTTGATGCAAAAATCCTGCCTAAATGAAACACGGGAGAGGTATAAGTAAAACTGAACTGATTTAAAAAATAAATAAATCAGATACCTATGGAGAGGGAAGGCTCTGGATCCTATAGAGCCTTCCCTGTCCCCTCTAGGTCCCCTCATTCAAGAGCTGTCCTTCTCGTTCTACTGTACATCTAATGTAAGTCAATGGTGTCTCATGTATGCTTTATATTGCACCAGATATGCAAATCGCATACAATGCAAGTTAATGGGAAATGCACATTTTTACATTCCAATGAATGTAAAGTTCAACGCATACAAATTTGTGTAAATTAATTAACTTAATTGCTAAGCATGGAAAAATCGGAAAAGTAAAAATTCACATAAAAACGCAAACAAAAAATAGAAGAATTGGATGCAAAAAAAAATCACAAAATGCAGAATCGGAAATACAAAGAACTGCAAAAAGACGCAGCGGAAAATTGCAGGGATAAGTGTGAAGGCACCCTAGAAGAGGCATCTTTTTCTGCTTGAAAAATACTAGTTTGGAGAAACAAAGTGCTATCCCCATAATAAAGTGGACTATTACTGGATTGAACAAATCTAAAAGAACTCACTCACTGTACAAACTTATTACTGAATTCTTTGTAACTTTCTTTCTGGTAACCGATTTTCAGTAGAGTTTGATTCATAGAAAGTCACTACTGTTACCTTTGTACATTTGTGTGATAAACATTGTTCAACAAAGAGTCCAGAGTCGCTCGCATATGACAAATGAAGGAGCAAGAAAATTTGGGCGCTGGCATATAGCCTATAGTAGAATATCGACAACATTCACTGTTGTTCTACTACTTGGTATATGTTACCGGTACTTTACTACAGTTATACCTAACTCTGCTCTTACACTGAACCCCCCACCCCCTCTGATGCCTAACCCTAACCATACCCCCACCCTTCTGAACCCCCCCATGCTTAATCTTAAACTACCCCACAAGGCTAACCTTAAACCACGTCCTACATGCCTAACCTTAAAACTCACCTTCCTGGTGCATATTCTTAACTGTCCCTCCGCTGCAAAAAAACTAAATGTTAAGGAAAATGGCGAATGTCAGGGAAAATGAAAATGAAAAATTGCGGCAAATACGCAAAATTGCGGCAAAAAAAATCAGGCTGGCGGCCACTGTGCTCAATTTTCCATATATAGCCTATGTCAGTGCTCAAAGTGAAGCATTGGCACCCAAATTTCCTGTTCCCCGGGGTCTGCCTACGTCCGTCATTACGCTATCATGACCACTGGTGACTAGGGATTATCAGCAGGAAGTGTCGGGTGCATGGAACGCAGCATGGAGCGGTCCAGCAGGTAGCTTTATCCTCTCTGCAGTGGATTCTTCCTCCGATACACAAGGGGGTCAGGGGGAGTAGAGTTTTCATCCCTACTGGTGACACGTTTAAAATCATTTTAAAAATTCCAGTTAAATTAAAAAAAATTAGACTCTATTGAGTTAATGAATAAAACGTGTGGTTCTGCAAAATGATGAAAATGAAAAAAAATGTTTTTGGGTATGTCATGCAACATATAGCTTTTTAATATACTAATGCCTCTAGTATTTCTATACATCTAATACTGGTGGTGATTTATCTGTGCTGCTGTGTAATAGTGTTTTTATACACATCTTTGCACCCCAGTTGTATATATGTCTGCATTGAGTATGTACACCATCATGTGTGGTCAGGGAAGTAGTGCCTATGTTTCATCATTTTTTTAATTTATTTTTAGTAGTTTATTACCTTCACATTGCAGTAAACATGACAGGTTCCCTTTATGGAACATCAGAGGTCAAATGTGGACTCCAGTGCGCTCAGCAGAGTTCAGGGGAAAAGTAGCAAGAAGACTTTGTTATTCTAAAGGAAGAAAGTAAACTGTTCTCTCACTGACTTGTGCTGACATCACCCCCTTCAGGATGGTAAAGCCAATGCTGCATACATCAAGCTGTCGAAATACAGTACTTTGCATTAGGAGCTTGCTACTACTGCCAAGCAGTATATGTCATGGAGAGTCAAGTAAAAGTTGTACAGAAGGTCCCTCCTGTCATGTCCCTTGTATTGTTTATGAAATTAACAAGCTGACACATCATTGCATTCCAGCCGTTCTGAGGTATGTTTAGCTTCTAAGGGTACAATGGTTAATTTGCATATATTCAGCAGTGTTGCTCTGGGAGACATCTCATGCTCACTCCAACCTGAATTATCGCAAATTCTTTCTGTTTTCCTATAGTTACATAGTTACATAGTTTTAGGAAAGCAAACTTTTTTTTTTCTTAGTAAGGGGGCTTTTAGGACCATTGTAGTCCCTTACACACTCCAATGAGTTCTGGGTCACCATGAGCTTGCTGGTTAGTCTGTGCCTCTCGGATTCACAAGCCCTACTCCATAGAGCCAAATTAATCCATGCCATGCACTGATGAGGATCAAAAAATCTGAAACAGTCTGTATGCATGTTGGATTATTATGGTTCTGTACAAATTAACAAGCTGACACATCATTGCATTCCAGCGGTTCTGGAGGTGTGTTTAGCTTCTAAGGGTACAATGGTTAATTTGCATATATTCAGCAGTGTTGCTCTGGGAGACATCTCATTCTCACTCCAACCAGAATTATCGCAAATTCTTTCTGTTTTAGGAAAGCAAACTATTGTTTATGAAAAAAATGGGAATAATTTAAAGAAAGGTGAGAAATGGTGAAAAAGTACTTTCTTTGCCTTTTTTATTCTTTTAAATAGGACCCAGGTACTATCATCAGTGGCGTAGCAATAGGGGTTGCAGAGGTAGCGACCGCATGGGGGCCCTTGGGCCAGAGGGGCCCCATGGGGCCTTTCTTCAACCAAAGTATTAGCTGTTTATTGACCCTGTGCTGGTAATGATCATTTCTATAGATGCTCTGAATAGTAGTAATCATTAACAAACTGTTCCCCACCCCCTTCTTTCACCTCTGACACTGTGGATGGCCTTGGCAGGTTTTGTTGCGCCGTATCAAGTGTTACATATAGAGTGCTTGGGGGGGGGGGGGCATGTAAAACTCGCACCGGGGCTCATAGCTTCATAGCTACGCCACTGGCTATCATATAAAGAAAATGGCCAGGACAATTTCCTGGCTTCCACATTGGGGTCCTACTCCCTATGAAATACCCCTCCTCCCATCCCCAAAAAACACATTTATAAAACCCTGTGATAACACCATGCACCATCTCTGACCTGGATATCCTCGGAAAAGTCCCACACCTCTAATCTTTGTTACATTGATTGAAGATCTTCACACACCCGCCGCCACACATCACTGCTAGCTGCACAGCTCTCAGCTAAGTATAACTGAGAGCTAAAGCATCTTTAAATTTTAGCCCCAAGGCTCTCCATTGGTCTATTAACAGACCAATATGGATCAGGAGGGGCATTGGTCTTTCTAGCATGTACGGTGGCTTTGATATTAACCATTAAAGTAAGTCACGGTTTCCGACTGGTGATTACAGCCGTAAACCGGGATTACAGGTTGCATGCAGATGAAATTACGGATGCAATTGAAATCCCCTTCCGTGAACGCATCTGATCATGAATTATGATTTTGAGCCCGTGATTACGCGAATTAGCCCCTTACTAAGATTTTGAGCCCGTGATTACGCGAATTGGCCCATAATCATGGGTCACCGGTGATTCCAAGGTCAGGATGAGCATCCCTGGGTGCTGCTCCCCAAGGGAACTACATTGAGGTGAAGCAGAGCTGGGACAAGGTCCTCGGGCACCCAAGGCTGAGACACCAAAGTACGCCCCTCCCTCCCATCCCAGCCATCACACACTGATTGCTATTAGACTAGGGCCCCCATCCCCCTTAATCTCTAGTTATCTGGCTTGCAGTCACTGCCATGTATCCCCTTTTGTTATTTCTCTCTGCTTCAAACACAATAGGGGAATGATAGCTGAGTGAGTTGTCCGCCCCCTCCTACACTGCGCCCTGAGGCTGGAGCCTCTCTTGCCTCTGCCTCAGCCTGCTCCTGAGGTGAAGGGATGCTGTACATGGATGTTACCCATAGAAGAGGGGGCAGCACATGAAATAGGAGGGTGACTGCTGCATGAGTAAAGGGAACCATGGAAATGTTGGCCTGGGGCGAATGATGTACAAATCTGGTCTTGATTGAGCATGCAGTGTAGTGCAGTGTAGCACAGCGCCCGAACCAGGTTCTTTTTTGTGTGTAAAGTACATTGAAGAATGTTTTTTTTTCTTCAAAGCCTCACTTCTGTAACACTTAAAGCAGAACATTCAAAAACAACATCATTAATGTAAATAACCTGCCAGTATGAGCGATGTAAAATATTATATACATGTAGGTTGAGCAAATCTTGCCTAGGGGGACAGGTGGATAGATGGGTTGCTCTCCGCTCCAGGGTGGCAGATATAATGCGGAGGAGTATAAAACAGAGCGGTTAAACCGATAAAGAGTGAATAAGTTAACTAATTTTTACATTCCCCTACAAACCAGAGTTTGTATGAAATGCCTCAGGGAGATGCAGAACATTTCTTTAACCTCCTTTTTTTCCAGTGGAAAATGTTTACAATATAAATACAGATAAAAATGGTTATAACTTGAACCATCATTAAATACTCTGTAGTAGCAGTAGGGTATTGTACCGTGTTAGCCATCAGTAAAAGCAAGAAACTTGCTAAATACTCTGTAGTGATGCATTGTGGGAGAGAACAGTTGCTCACTTAAAGAGGAACTCCAGTGAAAATAATGTACTGAAAAAAGTGCTTAATTTTTACAATAATTATGTATAAATTATTTAGTCAATATTTGCCATTATAAAAGCTTTCCTCTTCCTGATTTACATTCTGACATTTATCACATGTGACATTTTTACTGTTGGCAGGTGATGTCAGTGGAAGGAGATGCTGCTTGCTTTTTTGGCAGTTAAAAACAACTGTTATTTCCCACAATGCAATGAGATTCACAGACAGGAAACTGTCAGGACCATGGTCCTGGCATCACACTGTGGGAGGAGTTTCACCACAATATCAGCCATACAGAGCCCCCCGATGATCTGTTTGAGAAAAGGTAAAGATTTCTCATGGGAAAGGAGGTATCAGCTACTGATTGGGATGAAGTTTAGAGATGTAGCGAACGGTTCGCCGGGGAACGGTTCCAGGCGAACTTTGGGGGTTCGCGTTCGCCTGCACCAGGCGAACTTTTGCGGAAGTTCGATTCACCCCATGATGCACTATGAGGGTCAACTTTGACCCTCTGCATCACAGTCAGCAGGCACATTGTAGCCATTCACGCTACATTAAGCCCTGGAGCCCCCCCCCCCTCCTTATATAAGGCAGGCTCGCTGGCCATTGCACTCACTCGTGTGCCTGCTAGACAGACTAGGGACAGCTACTGCAGACTTGTTCTCCTAGGGAAAGATTAGTCATGCTCTTGGCTTGCTCCTGGATGATTGTTATTGCTAAAATAGCACCCCTCAGCTCTCTTTTGAGAGATAATATTTTCCTGATGTGTTTTTTTTTTTTGCTCACTGACACTGACATTATACAGCCCTATCTGTTGCAGCTGGACCTGGGTAATTGTTATTACTGAGCCAGCCAGGCCCTGCCTAACTATCTATACTGGGACACCTACCTATGCCTACTTAACTACTGGGGCACCTACTTACCTATACGGGGACACCTACCTACCTACCTGAACTAGGGGACCTACCCATGCCCACCTACCTATACTGGGACTCCTACCTATGCCTACCTACCTATTCTGGGTCTCCTACCTATACCTAGCTAACTACTGAGGCACCTACCTATGCCTACCTACATATACCGGGCCTCCTACCTATGCCTACCTACCTATACTGGGACTCCTACCTATGCCTAGCTAACTACTGAGGCACCTACCTATGCCTACCTACCTATACTGGGTCTCCTACCTATGCCTAGCTAACTACTGAGGCACCTACCTATGCCTACCTACCTATACTAGGGGACCTACCTATGCCTACCTACCTATACTGGGACTCCTACCTATGCCTAGCTAACTACTGGGACACCTACCTATGCCTACCTACCTATACTCGGTCTCCTACCTATGCCTAGCTAACTACTGAGGCACCTACCTATGCCTACCTACCTATACTGGGACTCCTACCTATGCCTACCTACCTATACTGGGACTCCTACCTATGCCTACCTATACTAGGTCTCCTACCTATGCCTAGCTAACTACTGGGACTCCTACCTATGCCTACCTACCTATACTGGGACTCCTACCTATGCCTACCTACCTATACTGGGTCTCCTACCTATGCCTAGCTAACTGCTGAGGCACCTACCTATGCCTACCTACCTATACTGGGACTCCTACCTATGCCTACCTACCTATACTGGGTCTCCTTTATGCCTAGCTAACTACTGAGGCACCTACCTATGCCTACCTACCTATACTGGGACTCCTACCTATGCCTACCTACCTATACTGGGACTCCTACCTATGCCTACCTACATACAAGAAGATAATAAGGTCGTTGCTTCATTGTGGACAGACCAAATTCGAACAGCTGGACAGTCACTGTTGTTCTATCATTGAGCTACCACAGCCCGGCGAACATATAGGCTGGAAAACTGCCACGGCCTGCACTCTGGCCATGGTGCGCACCAGTCCAGCACGGCCGTCACTACGCAAACAGCTGTTTGCGGTGCGTTACACAGTGAGTTTGGTGTGTCAGTGTGAAGCAGAACTCTAATTACACTCCCTGATTGATGTATACACATGCAAGATGTTTGAAAGCACTTTAGGCCTGCAATTTAGCATTCAATGTGATTTCTGCCCTTAAAACGCTGCTTTGCGTCAAATCCAAATTTTTCCCCGGGGCTTTCGGTGTCTATCCCACTCATCCATGCCCCCCTCCAGGTGTTAGACCCCTTGAAACATGTTTTCCATCACTTTTCTGGCCAGCATAATTTTTTCTATTTTTCAAAGTTCG
Source organism: Hyperolius riggenbachi (assembly GCF_040937935.1). Taxonomy (NCBI): domain Eukaryota; kingdom Metazoa; phylum Chordata; class Amphibia; order Anura; family Hyperoliidae; genus Hyperolius; species Hyperolius riggenbachi. Next base: position 86,421,168 of record NC_090646.1, on the reverse strand, counting down.
CCTCCCCATTGAAGTCTATTGCGGTTTGCGAACTTTTACGCGAACCGAACCTTCCGCGGAAGTTTGCGAACAAGGTTCGCGAACCGAAAATCGAAGGTTCGCGACATCTCTAATGAAGTTCTATTCTTCGTTACAGTTTCTCTTTAAACCTGTTTTAGGAAGGATAATTACACTGAGCATTACTTTTTAATATGAGGGCTTTTTGGTTTCTTTTTGTCCTCTATACTTTCCTAGTGTTTTGGGGTCACTTGGTACAGTGGGATGCGAAAGTTTGGGCAACCTTGTTAATCGTCATGATTTTCCTGTATAAATCATTGGTTGTTATGATAAAAAATGTCAGTTAAATATATCATACTAGCCGACCCGCGGCGTAGCATACGCCGCATAAGAGGGCAGGAAGGGGGTATTGGGCACAGCGGTGGGGAGGGGGGTTGGACCCCCCCTCAACTGGGTCCCCATGTGTGCTCTACCTCCAGCTTAAGCTCAGCAGGAACCCCCCCCCCCCACCTGGGTCCCCCATGTGCGCTCCACCCCCTGCTTAAGCACAGTAGCAGCCGCCACTATTAGTAAGAAGCAGCGGGCGGGGATGACTCACCTCTTCCGTGTTCCATAGTGCGTTCCACTGTTGTCACTTCCTGCAATGCCGCACACTGTATTGGTGTAATTTGCCTTCCTAAAACAGAAGGAAATCTGCAATAATTCAGCTATAAGTGAACATTTGTGTTTACCCACAATTAGTGTTGGGCGAACATCTAGATGTTCGGGTTCGGGCCGAACAGGCCGAACATGGCCGCGATGTTCGGGTGTTCGACCCGAACTTCGAACATAATGGAAGTCAATGGGGACCCGAACTTTCGTGCTTTGTAAAGCTTCCTTACATGCTACATACCCCAAATTAGCAGGGTATGTGCACCTTGGGAGTGGGTACAAGAGGAAAAAAAATATTTGAAAAAGAGCTTATAGTTTTTGAGAAAATTGATTGTAAAGTTTCAAAGGAAAAACTGTCTTTTAAATGTGGAAAATGTCATGTTTCTTTGCACAGGTAACATGCTTTTTGTCGCCATGCAGTCATAAATGTAATACAGAGAAGAGGTTCCAGGAAAAGGGACCGGTAACGGTAACCCAGCAGCAGCAGCACACGTGATGGAACAGGAGCAGGCGCAGGAGGAGAAGGCCATGCTTTTTGAGACACAACAACCCAGGCCTTGCATGAGGACAAGAAGCGTGCGGATAGCATGCTTTTTACCGCCATGCAGTCATAAATGTAATAAAGATAAGAGGTTCAATAAACAGGGACCGGGCGTCAACGCTAACCCAGCAGCAGCAGACGTGATGGAACAGGAGGAGGCGCAGGAGGAGAAGGCCACGCTTTCAGGTGCAACTCAGGCCTTGCATGAGGACAAAAAAATGTGTGCGCAAAGCAATGCAATGAGTAGTTTTCAGGACACAATGGGCTATTCGGAGGAGCTATTCCCACCCCCACAATCTTCTACCTGTGAAAGGTCAATGGAACAGCCACAAATGTTGTGCCCGGATTCACAACCTTTTTCTGTGGAAAATGCACCTCGCACTGAAATGCAAGGCGAGGCCGAGGATGAACATGACGTCAACAACTCAACATGACGCAAAATGGGGGCAGAACAGAAAGCTGCTTTCGATGTTTTGAAGGCCTTAATTGCCTCCGGTGGCCAGTTAGATGCATCATTCATCACACCCAAATCCCAGAGCAATGTGTGCAGGAATTTGAATCTCAGGAGGTGTACCGAGATCATCTGGACAAGTGACCAAGTGACAAAGTGACTAGTGACTAAGTGACAAAGTGACAAAATGACAAAGTGACAAAATGACAAAGTGACAAGTGACAAAATGACAAAGTGACAAGTGACAAAGTGACAAGTGACAAGTGACAAAATGACAAAGTGACAAGTGACAAAATGACAAAGTGACAAGTGACAAAGTGACAAGTGACAAAGTGACAAGTGACAAAATGACAAAGTGACAAGTGACAAAGTGACCAGTGACAAAGTGACAACTGAGAGGTTGTTCTGGGGAGCTCCACTGCACTCAGTCGCATATGAGGAGAGGTCTCGTCGGGACTGCTGATCCTCCTCAGCTTGCTCAAAGCCTTGAGGGTTCCTGAAGATCCTCTGCTTGGAGTTCGCCGGGGTTCAGCTTGGTGTCGGGGTCGGCGGCGTCCTCCTCACTCCAACGTGGCAGATCTTCTGTTGAAGGAAAAAAAAAAAAACATTGTTAAAAGTCCAGTACCGCTTCTGAAGGACTCACCAAGAGATGCAGGAGCGCTTCAATCCAGCGCACCATCGCTCGCTGGGTGATGTCCCTGCCTACGCGCTGGAATTCTACGCTGCACATGCTAGCACGCTTTTGCGCAGTGCCGAGGCGCATTCCAGCAGCTAGTAGCTACCAAGCTTCTGTGGATCTGATTGGGCCACCATGTTGGATCTCTGCCAAGTCCTCCAAAATTTTGAGCAATCCACGTTGCGTGACTGAGCAGTGACAACTCTACAGTCAGCATTACAATACCACTGCTGTGTTTACTGAAGAAATCAATGTTGAAGATGGAAACCGCTGGCATGATGCAAGTGGGGGATTCTGAAGATGAAAACGATCAGCGTGATGATACCAACATCAGGCAACCTGCCTCAGGAAACGCTGGTCCCAGCTATGACGAAGAACAGGACGAGGAACAGCTGGAGTTGGAGCAGGAATTGGATGCCCCCACTGCCGAGGGACAGAGCGGTGCACGTTGGACTTCCACAATTTAGCGGGAAAGGACAGCAGAAGAGGAAGAAAGTGATGCTGGTGACGAATATGGTGCATCACAACAATCACAACTCTTACAAGAACATGAAGATAGAGGAGTCTGGCAGGACTCTCTGGCACACATGGCTCAATTCATGCTAGACTGCATTGAAAGCGGCCCGCGCATTATTCACTATTCATTATTATTCATTATTCTGGAATCTGGACAACACCAATTACTGGGTTTATACCCAGTTTATACAAACACAATGTTAAAAAACTGATTGAAGAAAGTGTCAGACAGGTCAAAAATGGAACAATTCCAGCAGGCCCTTGAGGATGGAGACTTTAGAGAGGAGATTGACATCCTCCTCCTTCTCTAGCCAGTTGTACGCCGACAGACTGACTTCAGCAAACCCAGGAGGACCAGGAGGGCAGCAAAGAACACAAGCTGCTGCTAGTGCCCAAAAGGGAATGGTATTGGCAGTGTCCTTGGAGTGGGAACATTTTCTGACACCCATGCAGCAGCCCACAGAACAGCAATCGGGCAGTTCCATGTCCTCCAACACCAATCGCCTAGAGAAGATGGTCAAGGTCCAGGACTACATGTCAGATGGCGTAGCTGTGTTGAACAATCCATCTGCAGACAGACGGTGAGTGTGACAGGCAGCACAGAAGGACCATGGCAACTCACTCATAGTACCACAGTTTGATAGTGCTGCCCAAAAAATTATATGGATCCGTGGACCCGGGCACTGCAGGCAGTACTGGGAAGTGGGAACGCAGATTTTAGTACCTAAACACACGATACAACATGTTTTCCGGGGTCGGACTCTGAGGCACATACAGATGGTCCCGATCATCATCCTCATCATACAACTCTTCTCCTGAGTCTGACCCACCCACCACCTCTGCCACCCCAACATCCCCAGACACAGACCCCTCATCGTCCTCAACATTAACTTGGGATGCTGGCCTGAGCCCGACCTCCTCCTCCACATCAGGCCCCATCATCTCCTCAATGGCAGCCCTCATTAATCGTTCTGGCGACGGACCGATGGACACAACATTCTCCTCCGGAGAGGGCTGCTGCTGACCACTGGCTGCTGTAGTGGATGTTATAGCTTGCGTGGGGCGTTGGCTGTTGCTGTTGTTGGGAGTGCTGCTCACAGCGGAGGTCTCTGAGGAACTCATGGTGAGCTCATATAGTGGTTGGCGGTGAGTGGAGTATTACTGATCCCAGCAATATACACACTGACTGGCAGAGTACGCAATGCTATATAGTCTGGCTGAGCGGTGTACACAGAGTGGCAGTACACACAATGCTATATAGTCTGGCTGAGCCGTGTACACAGAGTGGCAGTACACACAATGCTATATAGTCTGGCTGAGCGGTGTACACAGAGTGGCAGTACACACAATGCTATATAGTCTGGCTGAGCCGTGTACACAGAGTGGCAGTAAACACAATGCTATATATAGCGTGGCTGAGCGAGGTGCACAGTGGCAGTACACACAATGCTATATAGCCAGGCTAAGCCGTGTACACAGAGTGTCAGAAAACACAATGCTATATATAGCGTGGCTGAGCGAGGTGCACAGTGGCAGTACACACAATGCTATATTAGTCAGGCTAAGCCGTGTACACAGAGTGTCAGAAAACACAATGCTATATATAGCGTGGCTGAGCGAGGTGCACAGTGGCAGTACACACAATGCTATATTAGTCAGGCTAAGCCGTGTACACAGAGTGTCAGAAAACACAATGCTATATATATAGCGTGGCTGAGCGAGGTGCACAGTGGCAGTACACACAATGCTATATATAGCGTGGCTGAGCGAGGTGCACAGTGGCAGTACACACAATGCTATATATAGCGTGGCTGAGCGAGGTGCACAGTGGCAGTACACACAATGCTATATTAGTCAGGCTAAGCCGTGTACACAGAGTGTCAGAAAACACAATGCTATATATATAGCGTGGCTGAGCGAGGTACACAGTGGCAGTAAACAATGCTATATATAGTGTGGCTGAGCGAGCGGTGTACTACTGTTCCCAGCAGCGACACACAATGACTGGGGGGGACCCTGGCTAGCGTGGCTGGAGAGCGAACTACCCTGCCTGCCTACCCAAAGCTAAACCCACAGACAAATGGCGGAGATATGACGTGGTTCGGGTATTTATTTACCCGAACCACGTGACCGTTCGGCCAATCAGAGCGCGTTCGGGCCCGAACCACGTGACCCGTTCAGCCAATCACAGCGCTAGCCGAACGTTCGGGGAACGTTCGGCCATGCGCTCTTAGTTCGGCCATGTGGCCGAACGGTTTGGCCGAGCACCGTCAGGTGTTCGGCCGAACTCGAACATCACCCGAACAGGGTGATGTTCTGCAGAACCCGAACAGTGGCGAACACTGTTCGCCCAACACTACCCACAATGCACTGCTACTAAATATGCATATTACCCCTTTTCCCCCTTGGTAAGCCAAGCAAGCATCCAGAACCACTGGTGTACAGCAAGCCTATAGCTTTACATTTTACACAGCCATATTAAACCCACATGTGACAGCCTGTTTTAGACTTTTGGTCCTCATCTGTAGCTGGCAAGGATTGATATGGCTGTATGAGATAGGACTTGGACCAGTACAACAGAGTAACCAAGCAGCTCAGGGTGACCCAAACCACTCAGAATGTATATAGGGGGATAAAAGGGACCAAAAAGACCTCCTACTAAAAAAGCAAAGCTTGGTGTAATTTGCCTTCTTAAAACAGAAGAAAATCTGCAATAATTCAGCTATAAGTGAACATTTGTGATTACCCACAATGCACTGCTACTAAATATGCAAATTATTGCTTTTCACCCTTGGTAAGCCAAGCAAGCATATAACTTTAAGTTTTACACAGTCATATCAAACCCACATGTGACTGCCTATTTCAGACATTTGGTCCTCATCAGTGCATGCCAGGGATTGATAAGGCTGTATGAGATAGGGCTTGGACCAGTACAACACAGTAACCAAGCAGCTCAGGGTGACCCAAACTACTAACAATGTATAGGAGGATAAAAGAGACCAAAAAGCCTTCCTACTAAAAAAATCAAAGCATGGTGTAATTTTCCTTTTTAAAACAGAAGCAAATCTGCAATAATTCAGCTATAAGTGAACATTTGTGGTTACCCACAATGCACTACTACTGAATATGCAAATTATCCCTCTTTGCCCTTGGTTTGATATGACACTACTTCTTCTTGCTTGGACCAGCCCCTTCTTCTTGCTTGGACCGGCCCTGGGGGCAGGGCTCTACTTCTTCTTCTTGCTTGAAGGTTAAGGCACTTACTCTATTATATATATAGATAGGAGACACACACAGTGATATTTGAGAAGTGAAATGAAGTTTATTGGATTTACAGAAAGTGCGCAATAATTGTTTAAATACAATTAGGCAGGTACATAAATTTGGGCAATGTTGTCCCTTTATTGATTCCAAAACCTTTAGAAGTAATTATTGGAACTCAAATTGGCTTGGTAAGCTCAGTGACCCCTGACCTACATACACAGGTGAATCAAATTATGAGAAAGCGTATTTAAGGGGGTCAATTGTAAGTTTCCCTCCTCTTTTAATTTTCTCTGAAGAGCAGCAACATGGGGGTCTTAAAACAACTCTCAAATGAACTGAAGACAAAGATTGTTCACCATCATGGTTTAGGATAAGGATGCAGAAAGCTGTCTCAGAGATTTCAGCTGTCTGTTTCCACACTTAGATACGTATTGAGGAAATGGAAGACCACAGGCTCAGTTCAAGTTATGGCTCGAAGTGGCAGACCAAGAAAAATCTTAGATAGACAGAAGCGACAAATGGTGAGAACAGTCAAGGTCAACCAACAGACCAACACCAAAGACCTACAACATCATCTTGCTGCAGATGTGCATTGTTCAACCATTCAGCGCACTTTACACAAGGAGATGCTGTATGAGAGAGTGGTGCAGAGGAAGCCTTTTCTCTGCTCACAGCACAAACAAAGCCACTTGAGGTATGCTAAAGCACATTTGGACAAGCCAGCTTCATTTTGCAATAAGGTGCTGTGGACTGAGGAAACTAAAATGGAGTTACTTGGGCATAACCAGGGGCGTTGTGCATGGAGGAAAAAGAACACAGCATTCCAAGGAAAACACCTGCTACCTACAGTAAAATATGGTGTTGGTTCCATCATGCTGTGGGGCTGTGTGGCTAGTGCAGGGACTGGGAATCCTTTCAAAGTTGAGGGATGCATGGATTCCACTCAGTATCAGCAGATTCTGGAGACCAATGTCCAGGAATCAGTGACAAAGCTGAAGCTGCATTAGGGCTGGATTTTTCAACAAGACAACGACCCTAAACACTGCTCAAAATCCACTAAGGCATTCATGCAGAGGAACAAGTACAACGTTTTGGAATGACCGTCTCAGTCCGTAGACCTGAATATAATTGAAAATCTGTAGTGTGAGTTAGAGAGAGTTGTCCATGCTCGGAAGCCATCAAACCTGAATGAAATAGAGATGTTTTGTACAGAGGAATGGTCCAAAATACCTTCAACCAGAATCAAGACTCTCATTAGAACCTACAGGAAGAGTTTAGAGGCTGCAATTTCTGCAAAAAGGAGGATCTACTAAATATTGATTTCATTTCATTTTTTGTGGTGCCCAAATCTACGCACCTGCCTAATTTTGTCTAAACAATTATTGCACACTTTCTGTACATCCAATAAACTTAATTGCACTTCTCAAATATCACTGTGTGTCTCCTATATGATATATTTAACTGACTTTTTTATTGTAACACACGATTTATACAGGAAAATCATGATGATTAACAAGGTTGCCCAAACTTTTGCATCCCACTGTATAATGCGGGAGCTGAAACAGCACCTGTCATATATCGGGCATCGTGGGGGCACAAATGCTGCTATTCTGTGGCGCCCAAAATTTTAATTTTTTTTATGCAGGGAGGTGGGGTGCGGCTTTAGCTAGCTAGTGTGTTCAGGTGGGGGCTACTCTTAGGCATTAGGGAGGTAGTGTGTGCAGGGGGGTTAGTTTTTGACAGTAGGCAGGTAGTGTGTCTGGGGGGTAGTTTTAGGCATTAGGTAGGTGGGGTGGTATGGGAAGGGGTTTAGTTTTAGGCATGTGGTAGGGGAGGGTTTAGTTTTAGGCATTAGACAGGTAGTGTGTCTGGGGGGGGGGGGGTAGTTTTAGGCATTAGGTAGGTGGTGTGGTAGGGGAGGATTTAGTTTTAGGCATTTGGTAGGGGAGGGTTTAGTTTTAGGCATTAGGTAGGTAGTGTGTGCGGGGGGGAGGGGGTATTTTTAGGCATTAGGTAGGTGGTGTGGTAGGGGAGGGTTTAGTTTTAGGCATTTGGTAGGGGAGGGTTTGGTTTTAGGCATTAGGTAGGTGGTGTGGGAGGGGAGGGTTTAGTTTTAGGCATTAGGCAAGTAGTGTGTGCGGGGGGGGGGGTATTTTTAGGCATTAGGTAGGTGGTGCGGTAGGGGAGGGTTTAGTTTTAGGCATTTGGTAGGGGAGGGTTTAGTTTTAGGCATTAGGTAGGTGGTGTGTGCGGGGGGGGGGGGGGTATTTTTAGGCATTAGGTAGGTAGTGTGTGTGTGGGGGGGTTCATTTTAGGCATTGAGTAGGTATTGTGTGCAGGTGGGGGGGATTAATATAAAGGCATTGGGAGGGTTAAGGGTTAGGCGTCGGGGGGGGGGTTCTGTTTGAGAATAGGGTTAGGTTAGGCCATAGTGAAACATCAGTATTTAATATCAATATTTTATGCTTTTATAGTAAAATATCGGTATTTAAGAACAATATTTTACTTTCAGCCCTAACTACGCGCCCAAATTTCCAGGCATTTTTAATTAACGTTTGCTTCTACAACAGTCCTGAAAGAGAGACAAATGAAAAAGGACATTTGGGAGCTGAACTCATAAACACTTATAAGAAATAAACAGTTATAAGAAATGAATTGGGTTTTACATTTCTATGAAAACATTTGTGATTATTACTATTATTAGTCCTATTACTATTACTGGCACCACTTGTACTACTACTTCTACTATTACATATTTAATATATGTGAAAACTTAAAATGTTTTGCACGTCACTGATTTTCCAGGGCAGACACTGTGAGCCTTCAAGAGCTATTTGTCAGAATAGTGAGCCATGGGAACTCTTCTGACATATTCTAAATGAGTTCACCCAGGAAGTAAGATCATCTGATGATATCATTTACAGTGCTCTTTAACACCTGAAGTGCCAGAGGCTGCAGACAGGAGCGCTTGAGAAGCAGTTGCCTGAACTTCTGGCAATCAGTCTTAAAAATGTTCACATACATTGCAAGGAGCTTTTCCCACAAGCACTCAAATAACACAAAGACAGTAAAATATTTCTGCCACTTTCTCAGAGACTGACCAGTTTAAGGGATCAATCTTAGAAGTTTTGTCACCTCCAGACACGGATATTCAGGTGTTGGCTGCCTTTGCTTCGTAAAATCAATATGCTGGGAAAATATTTTCTGTACAGCACACCTGAACTGTAAAACAAAGTTGTTTTTTCACTGACCTGGGGCTTTTTCCAGTTCCCTTGTAGTCTTTCAGGTCCCTCAGTGTCCTCCCAGTCTGCTCCGTTGTGTGCCCCTCAAATAATCTCACCGCCTGGACCAGTCTACTGCCCATGCGTGGTCCCATCTGCGCACCTCCTTGATCACCCTCTCGTCTTTGGGAACATTCTGCTCATGCATGGTAAACCTCACATGTGCAGCAAGCTCCAGACAATAAGATGACTTTCTGAGGGGGAAGTGACACAACTGAAGGGACCCAGAAGACACCAAAAGACCTAAAAGACAACAAGTAGATGGAAGAAACCCCATGCAAGTAAAAATCTACTTTTTTTTCCTACAGCTCAGGTGTGCTTTAAAGAGATTTTCCAAAACTTAAAAAAATCCCATCTTATAAATTTGGCTAGCTATGTTTCATTGGCTTAAAGTGAACCTAAAGCCTGTTAAAAAAATGAGATTAACTTACCTGGGGCTTCCCTCAGCCCCCTGCAGCCGATCGGTGCCCTCGCAGCTCCGCTCCGATGCCTCTGGACCCACCGGCGACGACTTCCGGTTTAGCCGTCACCGGCCGACAGGCATGGGAACCCGAGTGATTGTTCGCGTTCCCAGCCTGTATATCGCCCCCTATGCTGCTATTGCGGCCAGGAGATCGCAATAGCAGCATAGGGGGCGATATACAGGCTGGGAACGCGAACTATCACTCGCGTTCCCATGCCTGTCGGCCGGTGACGGCCAAACCGGAAGTGTTCGCCGGCGGGTCCAGAGGCATCGGACCGGAGCTGCGAGGGCACCGATCGGCTACAGGGGGCTGAGGGAAGCCCCACGTGAGTTAATCTCATTTTTTTTAACTGGCTTTAGGTTCACTTTAAGCCTTGTACACATACTTCTCAATTGAGGCATTTGATCTGGGGGTTGCCAAGAATCTCGCATGAGTACAGGTATCCTCCATGGTCTGCTGAGGTCTCTTAAAGCACACCAGAATTGGTGTGCTTTAAGAGACTTCAGCAGACCCCCGGCCCCCATAGTCTTTGAGGGCCCTCAGTGTTCTCAGGGTCCCCTCCATTGTTCCACTGTCCCCCTCAAAAAGATGTCTGACTAGTCTAGTCATTTCAAGGCCTGGAGCATTCGTACATGCGCAGTTATCAGAAGATACAATCCTTCTGCGAACTGCACATGTGCAGAACATTCCTGGTGATAGGACAACAATTGATGGAACCTTATGGACAGGATCACATATACTCAGTAGCCCGTGACTAAGCCTGGTTGGAGTTTTTCCAGAGAGGAAGACACTGAGGAACCTCAAAGACTACTGGGGGCTGTAAGAAGTCCCAGGTAAGTAAAATTCACTTTTTTTGTCCTAGTGCAGTTTAGAGGTATGGAGGCTGCCTGCTACAGCTAACACTTTCTCTCCTTGAATTCTCCTAGCTGCTCGAGCGCCGCCAATATGTTCTCATAGTGCAATCCACTCACATGTGTGACAGCGGGTTTCAAACATGATGGGAAAATTGTTACAGAGAGAATTGTCTGTGAAATGGCTTGACACGATGACCTACAGCATTGTAGCACTTGACAATCTGTCAGTGAAATGTGTACAAGATAGCCTAGCAATTTATGACTGCTACTAACCAATGCTCACATATTTCAAAAATTCCACACCTGTGAGAACCTTAGTGTTGTAATTTATAGTTTACAAACACAAGTTTAAGACTGCCATGGCTATTGTTTGTATGTGTGTGACAAAATACCAAAACAAGGTGCCTGCATGCAATTACAATTGAATTATGATCATTATGAAGCCAGGCAGCCAGACAGCAACTCAGGTGAACTTGATGGCAATAATCTTGGTGTGAGAGACACATGCAGTACCTCAGAAGTGGTACAGAAATTGTAAGAGTTCAGGGTATTCATGAGATCCAGGGCCGGTGCTACCATATGGTCAAAGGTGGCAATTGCCCCAGGACACCAGCATCCATAGGGGCTTCCAAGTGTCCTCCAGTGTTGTTCGGATGCATCCGATTCTAGATTTGAGTGATTTTAATCATGGCTCCAATCACTTCCAATTCGGGTGTGATCATAATTACAGATAGAATTGGAGTTCCGGACTCGAATGCAGTTTTGAGTTGGAATTTCGCATTACATTCATAATCACGAGTCGGAATCCATTATCACTTTAATGGTTAATAGCAAAGCCCCCATATGTGCTAGAAACACCAAATTTGCAGGGTATGTTAATAAGAACAGTGGGAATAAGAGGAAAACATTTTTTTCAAAAAGTCCTTATAGTTTTTGTGAAAATCTATTTTAAATTTCTAGTGCGGGTGATGTTTCAGCAGCCGTCGACTTTAGCGGTTAATAGCCAAGCCCCCTTACATCCTAGAAACACCAAATTTGCAGGGTATGTTTAAAAGAAGACTGGGAACAAGAGGAAAAAAATCAAAAAGACCGTCACCTTATATTTTTTGAGAATATCAATGTTAAAGTTGACAGATATTTATATATATATATATATATATATATTTTCAGTGTGGGAAGTAAAAAAAAAATTACATGGGGTCCCCCCAAGCCTCTTTAACCCCTTGTCCCCCATGCATGCTGGGATAGCCGGAATGCGGAGCCCCGGCCGCGTGGGCCTCCGCATTCTTAGCTATACCAGCCTGCATGGTCCATGGGGGGTGGGGGTCTGGGGGGAGGGGCGGCCAAGCCTTCCCCTCTCCCCCGGAGCCCTTGTCCAATGAATGGATAAAGGGCTCTTCCCCACTGCCGGTACCCCAAGAGGAGGTGGGGGGCCAACAACGCCCTGGGGGTGTGTTCATGAGGGCATCTGGGAGTCCCCTTTAAGGGACCCCCAGATGCCCTTCTCCCTCCCAGTAGAAATGGGTATAGGGGTACATAGTACCCCTTACCCTTTTCCACAAAGGGATAAGTGAAATAAAAAAAACAACGATGAGAAAAGTCCTTTATTATTTGAAATAAGCCAGAAATACTTACCTGTACCTTTTTAAAAAAGTTCCTACGCCATTATCCTCGGAAAAGTCCCACGCCAATATCCTCTAATCTTGCAAGCTTCATTACATTAATTGATGATCTCCGCACACCCGCCGCCTCACACCACCGCTCCCCGCGCAGCTCTAGCTATACTCTGTATAGCTAGAGCTAAAGTATCTTTAAATGTTGGCTCCAAGTCTCCCCATTGATCTAATAACAAGCCAATAGGGATCAAGAGAATGGTGGGTGGGGTTATTACATTTTCAGGGGAGATGCGACAATATTCAGCAACGTCAATTAACCACTTGTACACTCTCATGTAAATATTCACTGCAGACCAACCATCCTGGGACCATTACTATCCCTACAGCTAAGTTGAAAGCAGAAATCATAGTTTGCAAAAAAAATAAATTAAAAAACAAGCATTATTTGCGTAATCACATAGGCCAAACATAGTTATGTGTCCTGTAACATACATAATGCAACATGCAAGCATACTGTGCATCAACCTATCAAAAGATTAGGAGAACATTTCCTAGCGTGCTCTCTTGGGACAGATAGTGCTTTGAAGCAACCTCACCAGGGAGCTACAATATAAATTCATATGCACCATCCACACAACAGTGTAAGCTGTGCAAATGCTGACAATGGTTAAAGGACACAGAGAGAGAGAGTGAGAGAGAGAGAGAGAGAGAGAGAGAGACACAGAGAGAGAGAGAGAGAGAGAGAGAGAGAGAGAGAGAGAGAGAGAGAGAGAGAGAGAGAGAGGGAGAGAGAGCACTGGATTTAAGACACCTGAAGTGGGAGGGATATGGAAACTGCCAAATTTATTTCCTTCTAACCACTTCAGCCTTCAGTGTTTTTTCACCTTATGCATTATTTCAGCGCTCCTCCCATTTATTCGCCAATAACGTTATCACTACTTATCACCACAAATTGATCTATATTTAGTTTTTTCCACCACCAATTAGGATTTCTTTGGGGGTTACATTTTGCTAAGAATTTTTTTTCTAAATGCATTTTAATGGGAATATTAAAAACAAAAACAAACAAAAAAATCCGTTTTCGCCCATTATAGTATTAAAATAATACATGCTACCATAATTAAAACCCATGTATTTTATTTGCCCATTTGTCCCTGTTATTACATTGTTTAAATGATGTCCCTATCGCAATGTATGGTCCCATTATTTTATTTGGAAAAAAAAGGTGCATTTTTTCAGTTTTGAGTCCATCACTTTTTACAAGCCCATAATTTGAAAAAAAAAAAAAATAGTAATATACTCTCTTGACATGCATTCAAAAAGTTCAGACCTTAAAGGAAACATCAGGGCGATTATAAGGAAAATAAGTGTTACTTACCCGGGGCTTCGTCCAGCCCTAAGATCTCTGCATGTCCCTTGGTGCAGCTCCGCGGTGAGCCATTCGCCTTTGAAGCTTCCCGGTCCCCGGCGATGACGTCAGGCCGACCTGGAGGTCAGCCTGTACTGCGCCTGCTTGAGCGGTGCTGTCAATCACCGCCATCTGGTTCGGAGCGTACTACGCAGGTGCAGAACTACTGGACTTGGTTGGGGTCCACTTGCAGTTGGCCGCTTTTTTTATACGGCATACACTGTCTTTTGTGCTCCTCCTTTTGACCTTACATGACTAGTGCTGTGTGGTTAAGTTAAACTGAATGGCCGCCTACCGTCTGACACCATGTAACAGAGCACACTTATCAGAGTGCCTGTTTAGCTCACCTAGAGATTCCTTTTTGTTGTTTGTGCATGTGCCCTTATACATTTTGTAACAAAATAAAAGTTATGTTTTAAATAGTCTATAGCAGAGGTGCCCACACTTTTTCGCCTTGTGAGCTACTTTAAGAAATTAGCAAGTCAAAATGATCTACCTGTGTACAGTTTTAGGAGCACACTTGTATATACAGAAGGGAAAATGTAGTGAGGCGGGATCTACCATGAAGGCCTTCACGATCTACCAGTAGATTGTGATCTACCTAATGGGCACCTCTGGTCTATAGGGCTTTGTTCATGCCAATAGATACATGATTAATTTAGTCTACCACTGAATTTTTTGGATAGATTTTAGCTCCTATTTCTGCAAGCTTGGTGAATTAGCCACTAAGGCCTAGTGCACACCAGAGCGGTTCGGCTGCGTTTTGCGATCCGCTTGCGGCTGCGGATCCGCTTGAGTAATGTATTTCAATGGGCTGGTGCACACCAGAGTGGGAGGTGTTTTGCAGAAACGCATACTCCCGGGCTGCTGCAGATTTTGGATTGCGGATGCGTTTCTGCCTCAATGTTAAGTATAGGAAAAACGCAAACCGCTCTGAAAAACGGCACTTCAGAGCGGTTTGCCAGGCGTTTTTTGTTACAGTAGCTGTTCAGTAACAGCTTTACTGTAACAATACATGAAATCTACTATACCAAAACGGCTACACAAAACCGCAAAACGCTAGCTGAAACGCTGCAGAAAAATAAGAAAAAGCGTTTCAAAATCTGCTAGCATTTTGCGGATCTGCTAGCGGTTTTTGGTGTGCACCGGGCCATAGTGCCTTAGGCCTGTATTCACTTCTGATCCAGTCAACGATGTGAACAAATAATCACTGTCCAAGAGTTGGAAGTGAGCTCTGCTGCAGATTGATCAGAAATAGCCAAAAGTTTAGTCTTGAGTTGGTTGCTCTGTACCTGACATGATGGTAAGTATAAATCAGCCATGCACATGCTGTGTTAAATGAATGTGTAATAAACTGATCAACGCAGCTGGTTAAGACCTTCCTTGGATACAAAAGCTCATTGTTGTAGCATTACCAGTTAGGTATTTGATCGTAATGATTAAACAACTGCAAGATTGTGCAAAGGCTATGTAACTGACTATGTGATCATGGACCTGACAATGTGTACTAGGCCTTCGCTTTATTGCTATAAGTGCTTATTGCAAATCTGAACTGAAAATTAACATGCACATGTCATACTTACCTCCCATTTGGCCTACTCCTCAATCTCTTTCTCCGCTCCTGTGTCCTGTTTGTTCACTGTGATGAATGGAATTCTCTGTCCTACATTTTGAAAATGGCCATTACCCCATAACAGCTTCCTGGTCAGCACACTGTTAAACTGTAATATCGCCCACATGAGCCATAGGGAAACATGGACATTACCTTGCTCATCAGTTGTCCTTTCGGTTATAACTGACAGCAACTGGTATATTTCAGTTCTGACAAAATCTTGTCAGAAATGGAAGGAATCTTTGTTGGCGAGGTAAGTATGCAGTATTCATTTGCAGGTACATCTTGTGTTTATTTTAAATAATTTTATTCGGTTCAGGTTCCCTTTACGGGAAACAACCGCATTCTGCTGCCACTTAACTTTGTGAATATGACCTATTAGTTCTTTACAACTGCCAGACCACAAATTGTGGTTACACTCTCTTACGTGCTGATAGACAAATCTATTACAGTCTTCCCAGTGATCAAATGTATATATGGTTATATGTGTGATCATTTTACAAGGCTGAAAAGTAATGCACAGAGCTGGACAGATGTAGGCGGAGTTAAACATGGATTGGGTGGGTTCCCAGCAATCTCGGCAGTACGGGATAGAAAGTTAGGTGGGTGGTAGTGTTGGGGATGCAGTTACCACATGATCTGACGTGTGCGAAGGTTTGCGCTGGTAAAGGCTTACCCCCACATGCTAAACGAGGGTTTGCTTGCATTTGCGCGTCAACACACGTGTCATCACACGCAAACCTTGGTTTAGCACATGGGCGTAAGCCTTTACACGTGCAAACCTTCGCACGCGTCAGATCACGTGGTAACTGCATTGAACGGCCATGCTATCGGTTATCACGCTTTTCATCAAGCCTATAATCTGTAATATTCTGTTTTTGCTTTGGTTCTTATTTGAAATGTTAACTGTCATTTTGCACAGTGTTCATTTGCACTTTATTTTTGTTCTGATTATCAGGTACAGGATAATAACTACAATACAATATACAATACTATAACATTTGTAAAGCACTTTTCTCCCATAGGACTCAAAGCACATAGATATGTCTCAGATCAATACAGGGTTGCAGGCTGGACTGTGTTACAGAGGAAATAGGTGTTCATAAATGGCAGACTTAACAGGTGGCTTTTCAGTTTGGGCTTAAATGCTTCCAGGGATGGAGATGTCCTGATTGGGTGTGGCAGGGAGTTGCATAGTGTAGGGGCAGCATGATAGAAGGCTCTGTCTCAAAAGGCTTTTTTAGGTGGACTCTGGGGGTGACCAAGTTATTAAATAATTTTGATCTTATGCTAGGTACACACCATACAATTTTGTGTTAGCCAGTAGCGTCCCTACCATAGGGCGGCAGGGGGCGCCCCGCACCGGGTGTCGGGCGCCCCAGGGGGTGTCATCAAGGCCTCCCACAGAGGCCTGTGCAGGACAGGAGGGGGAAGCAGCACGGAAAGGAGGGGTGGCGGGGAAAGCGGCGGGTAGGGGGGCCGGACTCCCCACCTCGCTCACCTGGGTCCCCTCCTTCTGGCGCTTCCCCCTCCTAATTAGCAGCAGCGGGCAGCAGCGGGCAAGAGGACTTACTCACCTCCTTCCTGCGTTCCAGGCGATGGCAAATAGCGTCATCGTCACGTGACGCTGGTCTCCGCCTTCTCCACCGCTCACTGTGCTTCCTGATTGGCGGAAGCACAGTGAGCAACAGAGAAGTCGGAGACCAGCGTCGCGTGAGGATGACGTTATGCGCCGCCGGTATCGCCAGGAGCAGGTGAGTGAGTCTTCTTCGCCGCTCCTGCCCGCTGCTGCTAATTAGGAGGGGGAAGCGCCAGAAGGAGGGGGACCCAGGTGAGGGAGGTGGGGGGTCCGGCCCCCCTCCCCGCCACCCCTCCTTCCAGGCTTTCCTCACACTGGGGGCAACTAAACTAGCTATACTGGGGGCAATTATACTAGCTATTCTGGGGGCAATTATACTAGCTATTCTGGGGGCAATTATACTAGCTATTCTGGGGGCAACTGTACTGGCTATACTGGGGGCAACTAAACTAGCTATACTGGGGGCAACTAAACTAGCTATACTGGGGGCAGCTATACTTGGGGCAGCTATACTGGGGGCAACTAAACTAGCTATACTGGGGGCAGCTATACTGGGGGCAACTAAACTAGCTATACTGGGGGCAACTAAACTAGCTATACTGGGGGCAGCTATACTGGGGGCCAGCTATACTGGGGGCAACTAAACTAGCTATACTGGGGGCAGCTATACTAGCTATACTGGGGACAGCTATACTGGGGGCAGCTATACTAGCTATACTGGGGGCAACTATACTAGCTATACTGGGGGCAGCTATACTAGCTATACTGGGGGCAGCTATACTAGCTATACTGGGGGCAGCTATACTAGCTATACTGGGGGCAGCTATACTAGCTATACTGGGGGCAGCTATACTAGCTATACTGGGGGCAGCTATACTGGGGGGCAGCTATACTAGCTATACTGGGGGCAGCTATACTGGGGGCAGCTATACTAGCTATACTGGGGGCAGCTATACTGGGGGCAGCTATACTGGGGGCAGCTATACTGGGGGCAACTATACTAGCTATACTGGGGGCAACTATACTAGCTATACTCGGGGCAGCTATACTAGCTATACTGGGGGCAGCTATACTAGCTATACTGGGGGCAGCTATACAGGGGGCAAATATACTAGCTATACAGGGGGCAAATATACTAGCTATACAGGGGGCAACTATTGACGATTGAAGTGTTTTGTGGACAGGTCTGCCACACGATTGCATGTATTTTCTGGTCAAATCTGCTACATGATTGCATGTATTTTCTGGGCAAATCTGCCGACATGATTGCATGTATTTTCTGGGCAAATCTGCCGACATGATTGCATGTATTTTCTGGGCAAATCTGCCGACATGATTGAACGTATTCTCTGGGCAAATCTGCAGACATGATTGCATGTATTTTCTGGGCAAATCTGCCGACATGATTGAACGTATTCTCTGGGCAAATCTGCCGACATGATTGCATGTATTTTCTGGGCAAATCTGCCGACATGATTGAACGTATTCTCTGGGAAAATCTGCAGACATGATTGCATGTAATTTCTGGGCAAATCTGCCGACATGATTGCATGTATTTTCTGGGCAAATCTGCCGACATGATTGAACGTATTCTCTGGGCAAATCTGCACACATTACGTGTATTTTCTTGAGAAAACCTGCACAATTATGTGAATTTTCTGGGGAAAGGGTCACCAAAACTTGGGCCCACTGTCTTTGCATTGCACTTTTAAAGGGAACCCGAGGTGAGAATAATATTGAGGCTGCCATATTTATCTCCTTTTAAGCAATACCAGTTGCCTGGCTGCCGTGCTGGTCCTCTGCCTCTAATTCTTTCAACCACAGACCCTGAACAAGCATGCTTGTTTCTGGTGTGATTCAGTTCACTACTGCAGCCAAATAGATTAGCAGGGCAACTAGTATTGTTTAAAAGGAAATAAATATGGCAGCCTCCATATCACTCTCACCCGGGTTCACGTCAAATTACAGTTAGCTCCGCCCTCATCCGGTCATGGCCACGCCCATTTTTTGCCGCGGCGCGCTAAGCGCGCCGCATGTTGTAGCGCCACCCATTCTTTGCCCCTTTACTTTTTTTTGGGGGGGGGGGGGGTGTCTTATAATACCCAGCACCGGGTGTCAAATGCCCTAGGTACGCCACTGGTGTTAGCTAGATGGTTCGATAGATCATTTCCGACATGTTCGATCTTATTTTCGATCGTTTTTCTGATCGACTTCTCATAGAAGGAAATGGAAATAGCTAAGAAACGATAATGGAGTAGAATCAGAAATCGCTCAGGAAAATCGAATCGGAAATCGATTGGACGGAAAATCTACCGAAAAACACGCATCTTGTGTACCCAGCATACGATTGTGGTGGTGGGGGTGGGGGTGAGGGTCTGTGATGCAGTTGCTGCAAGTCCTTAATGTATCCAGGGCCCGGGTTGTGCGAGGATTTGAATGTCAATAAGCCAATTGTAAACAAAATTATCCATTTTAGCCAGTGGAGTGAGCAAAGGGTTGGTGTTATGTGGCAAAGCTGTGGCCTATTTACTTCCAGACAAATGTATGTTATTCTGTTGGTTATTTCTCCACCAATCGCTGGTGGTTTCCGACCCAAGTCATGGATGATATTACCCAGGTTCCTCATGGGCGGAATATTTATAGAAGACTTCCACTTTGCTTTATATTCTGTTACTACAGAAACAGGTGCTTTAACCACAACTATCCCTCTCACAGCATCAGTTTATCCACAGATTTGTGATGTTGCCTAGGAGATGAGTTTATTTAAAGAGACTCTGTAACAAACTTTTCAGCCTTAGTTCTTCTATCCTATAAGTTCCTTTGCCTGTTGTAATGTGCTCTGGCTTACTGCAGCTTTTCCTATTTGCACAGTGGCTGTGTTATCTCTGTTATATGATCTAATCTGTTTCCTTCTGTCGGCACAGTCGGGCTAAAGCTGGAATGTGTGGAATGTGCAGGGCTGCTTGTGATTGGTAGAAGCTATACACACCCCCTCCAGGCCCCCTGCAGGCTCTGTATGACTCACACACTCTGCTTATGTGAGCCTATCAGAAGCTGGTTAGTTTGTTTGTAAACACTGCCTAAAACTGTTAATTTACAAGCCAGGATTGCAACAGGGAGTGGTAGAAACAGCACAGAGGGGCCCAGGAGAACATAATGAATAGAATGGTATGCTTTTTATTGTAAAATGTTAGAGTACAGATTCTCTTTAAGATATTGATCTGCTTGCTATTTTTGAAGGTATCCTACAGCACAAACAGCTTATTGATAACCAGGGAGGGACATGGCACACATTCCAGTATTATAATAGTACACAAGTGATTTGTCGTTTAATAAGAATCTTAATCCTGGGGCAGTCTCTACTACCCAGATACACACAGGAGAGAGCTGCAGGAAGCCAGCAAGAGACATGACTACAGCATAAATTCACTTCCTCTCTGTGCTTCATATTATTATTGATCCCAGCTCTGGCTCTCCATTTTATGCTCTCCATAGAGATCAATCCTCCCTGCACCTCTGAAAGTTATAAATATGAATAATTCAGCGACACAGGACATTTGAATCGATTATATTGCAAATGTTTGTGCTTTATTATGGTATTGTATATGTGTACATAAGTCTCAGGGGCAGCGCTTAAAAACAGATTTATATGGATCCTGTTAATCTACCACTGAACTGTTCCCATGTCTGTGATCATTGGGATGTGCAGTGCATTCTGTGCTGCATACTGTACACATAGACACACACAGACACCCACCCACCCACCACAAAACGCTCTGTTCCAGATGAAACAATATTGAAATGAAATGGGTCATTTTGAAAGTTCTCTTAAAGTGGACCTGAACTCTTGCACAGGACAAAAGGAAAACAGAGAGAAATGCACCCTGTATGTATTTAGAGAGTTTAGGCCCCGTTTACACTTAAAGGGAACCTGAAGTGAGTAAAATTAGTTTAAATAAACACATGACGTAGCTGCAAATGAATATTACATACTTACCTCGCCTTCAGTTCCTCTCAGATTCTCACCCTTTTCTTCTTACAGTGATCCATTCTAGTTCTGACAATATTTTGTCAGAACTGAAATATACCAGTTGCTGTCAGTTATATATCAGCAGCTGTCAGTTATAACTGAATGTGCAAGGTAATGTCCATGTTTCCCTGTGGCTCAAGTGGGCGATATAACAGTTTAACAGTGTGCTGACCAGGAAGCTGTTATGGGGTAATAGCCATTTTTGAAATGGAGGACAGAGAATTCCATCGATCACAGTGGACAAATGGGACGCAGGAGAGGAGAAAGAGATTGATGAGTAGTCTGCATGGGAGGTAAGTATGACTTGTGTATGTTTATTTTGACTTTTTATTTTCAGTTCAGGTTCTCTTTAATCAAGTTTTTTTTTTCTTCTCCACAGCAGTGCATTGTGAAAAAGATTTCAGTTAAACCGCGTTAAGTGTGAAACATGGGACTTACTTTGAAAATCAG
The DNA here is from genome assembly GCF_040937935.1 of Hyperolius riggenbachi. Taxonomy (NCBI): domain Eukaryota; kingdom Metazoa; phylum Chordata; class Amphibia; order Anura; family Hyperoliidae; genus Hyperolius; species Hyperolius riggenbachi. Next base: position 86,399,778 of record NC_090646.1, on the reverse strand, counting down.
TTGACCTTTCAGTTATAACTGAGAGCAACTGATTAAAGGTGGCCACTAACGGTCCAATTTCTAGCGAAAAATGGTTCGAGCGATCAGAAATTCTGATCGAACGAAAAATCGTTCACTACACCATCAACTAACCAATCATTGCTTCCTATCTACCACGACCACCAAGAAAATCCAAATTTTCGTTAGATGAAAATTCATTCGGGCGACATTTTTTTCACTCGTTCATAATCTATTGTGTCCACCAATGGAGATTATTTACAACCAATCCGATCACAATTTCTGATTGCTCAAACGATTTTTCGCTAGAAATTGGACCGTTAGTGGCCAGCTTTAGCCTGTCTAATTCCCCTTCTTCTGTGTCTAATCACAAGTTGTAAAATGATCTCTCCCTGTGCCAGCTGAATGCCACATCAGATAAGACAGATAAGCTTGTTTGAAAGCACAGGATGTTAACAATATGTCTGTTTCCTTTTTTTAAAGGTTATTATGCTGTTGCATATCTTTTAGAGCAGAGAGGAAGTTCTGAGTTCAGGCTCACTTTAAAAGTTAATTGTAACAAAAGGGATCTGGAGGCTCCCATATTTATTTCCTTTTAAACAATACCAGTTACCTGGCTATCCTGTTGATCCTCCGCCTCTAATACTTTTAGCCATAGCCCCTGAACAAGCATGCAGCAGATCAGGTGTTTCTGACATTATTGTCAGATCAGACAAGACTAGCTGCATGCTGGTTTCTGGTGTTATTCAGACACTGCTGTAGCCAAATAGATCAGCTGCCAGGCAACTGGTATTGTTTAACAGGAAATAAATATGGCAGCCTCCTTATCTCTCTTGTTACAGTTGTCCTTTAAGGAGGAACTGTAGTCAAAATAACATAATGAATAAAGTTGTTTTTTTTTACGATAGTGTTTGCTGATTGTAAAGTCTTTTCTGTCTTTGATTTACTTTCTGAGATTTATCACAGGTGGCGACATCTTTATTACTGGCAGACGCTATCTGCGTAATGTTAATTTACTGAGAGTTATAAAGCCAGTACAAAATGTACTTGGTCTCCCAGAATGCTTAGGCAGGGGTGGGGAGAATTCCGCATAAAAAACAGCCTAGACTAAGCCTGAGTGGAAGGGCGCGGCTACATGGCACCTGAACTTACCATTATACTTACTCATTATCCCTGACAGTTATTCATTGTTTTCATTATCACGCTCTCTATCTTCTGTGATTTCCTCTCACTCAGCTTTTAAGTTTACTTGTTTCCGGTTATGTCAGCCAACCATCACATCCTCTATAATAATCCCCCTGTGTCCCTGTGCCCGAGCTTTTTGCTTACCGCGCATGAGTGGCACGCGGGCAGATGTTGGGACAGCAGGAGGACGAGCCAAGGGGGCAGGCGTGTGCGCGATGCGTGCACGGGTATGCGTCACGATGCTTGCGCGAGTACGCGTCACGGCCGTGCGTGCGCATGCGCGCTGACCTGCAGCAGCGGGACAGGGGAGTGGGTTGTTTGAAGAGAGGCCTAGCACCGGTTATTGTAATGGACCTTAGGTCTAGTAGGAAATATTAAACAGGAAGCCCCTTGCTTCCATCTAGTGAAGGATACAATTACCGTATATTCTGGCGTATAAAATGACTGGGCGTATAAGACAACCCCCCAACTTTTCCAGTTAAAATATAGAGTTTGGGATATACTCGCCGTATAGGACTACCCCTCTTCCAACGCACACCAAATAAAAATAAAAACAAATCATCATAAATTGGTGCTATGTATGAACAGATACTGGTGCTGTATGGTATGTGGTACCCAGTATATAACAGTTTATAGGCGATTGGCTGGTTGGATTAATCAACTCTCCCTCTACCTAAGTGGATTAGTCAGCTCTCCCTGTCTACCTGTTTATCAGAGTGGTATGGATGAATAGATTGTGCTATACCCATAAAACACACCTCTTTCACCCTTCCAGCCCACCCTTGTATCCTATAGTTGCCTGATTATAGGTAGTATCGTTTCCTCAGTATAGGTAGTATTGTTGCCTCAGTATAGGTAGTATAGTTGCCTTAGTATAGTTGCCTCAGTATAGGTAGTATAGTTTCCTCAGTGTAAGTAATATAGTTGCCTCAGTATAGGTAGTATAGTTGCCCGAGTATAGGTAGTATAGTTGCCTCAGTATAGGTAGTATAGTTGCCTCAGTAAAGGGAGTATAGTTGCCTCAGTATAGGTAGTATAGTTGCCTCAGTATAGGTAGTATTGTTGCCCGAGTATAGGTAGTATAGTTGCCTCAGAATAGGTAGTAGAGTTGCCTCAGTATTGGTAGTATAGTTGCCTTGGTATAGGTAATATAGTTGCCTCAGTATTGGTAGTATAGTTGCCTCAGTATAGGTAGTGTAGTTGCCTGAGTATAGGTAGTATAGTTGCCTTAGTATAATTGCCTCAGTATAGGTAGCTAGCATACACTTACCTAAAGGATTATTAGGAAAACCTGTTCAATGTCTCATTAATGCAATTATCTAATCAACCAATCACATGGCCGTTGCTTCAATGCATTTAGGGGTGTGGTCCTGGTCAAGACAATCTCCTGAACTCCAAACTGAATGTCAGAATGGGAAAGAAAGGAGATTTAAGCAATGAGCGTGGCATGGTTGTTGGTGCCAGACGGGCCAGTGTGAGTATTTCACAATCTGCTCAGTTACTGGGAGCCCAAACACTAGGAGCACCATGGCATGTACCTTTTATGACCACTAGAGGCTTCTAGTGTTTAAAGCGGATCTGAGATGAAAAACTAACTATAACAAGTAACTTGTCTATATATCTTATCTAAAGTTTAGATAGTTTACACAGCAAATCTAGCTGCAAACAGCTTTAATAGAAAATGATTATTTCTTCCTGTGATACAATGACAGCAGCCATGTTGTTTGTAAACATTACACAGAGGCAGGCTTATCTGTATCTTGAGCACTCAGCCTGTGAAAAAACCTAATCCCCCCTCCTCCCTCCTCCCCTCTGCCTCTGAAATCAATGGCTAGTAACACCTCCTTCTCCTCCTGCCCAGACTGAGCTCCCATGAGCCCTTGCTACTGCCAAGGCTCTCTGAAAACATGTGGGCATGGTTTATTTAGTTTATAGGGATTTAGAGTATTAAAACAAAAGCAAAAAAAAGTATTTGGCTTGAGGAATACACTATAAATAGTAGTAAAGGAACACAATTATGTAATGAGTAAAAGTTCACCTCTGATCCACTATAAAGAGACAAGAAGGAAAGCCCAGTGGTGGAGATAAAAAGCACTGGCGGACACCTCACACTAACCTTCCCTACCTAAAACTACCTCTGAGTGCTGCATGATACCTCTCTGTCTCAACCGATAACGTTAGTTGGCTACACAGTCACCAAACTCCAGTGATGATGTTCACACTCGTTGCATGGCATATGATAGCCAAACTCTAGTGCCCCCAGCAGGCCGTTTATGAGCTGTTGTCACAAGCTACGAGTTTAGCTATATCATAGCCGAACTCCTGCACTCCCATGTCCAAATGATGCAATTGCCACACCAGAGAAGTTTATGGCAGTGCCCACATTTCTGATAGGGACTGGAACCAATTTTATGCATCTCGTCTCTATACCGTACTATTGAAACACTTAGGAACCCAAGCATCTTTGAAATTGCAACTGGGGTAACCTATGTGTTAGAATTATCATTTGGAGTTGAACTACGATTTTGTGGTGGGCAAGCTCATTATAGGTTTTCAAATTCATGAATCATTGCAAAATGACCCATAAAAATTATGATTAAGAGTAAAATTAGTTTTGCAATACTTTGGAATTTTTGTATTACAATTTTGGTTTATGGTTGTTATGTACCATGTACATATTTCATTTTGCAAATAGAAGAACTCTTGTTATACATGCAATGGCAATGTTGCCTGTTATACAAACAATGTACGAGTTGCATATATAAAGCAAATTACGCTATTTGCATAAAGCGCTTCGTAGATTGTGTAAAGCCCGGTAAATTTTGCGTTTGCTCTCTACATTTTGCAGAGGTTTCAGGAATATACCCAATATCCTGTAATATTGTGTGGACGAGGCACCAATAATAATGGTTCAATGCAAACCCCACTGAAGCACTATGGCTTAAATTCACCTGTTTGGTAAAAACAATAGGTCTGTAAAATTGCATTCCTGTCTTTTAGGCTTTTTTTTCCCCAAATTCGGTAGAATTTTACACATGCAGCCGGTAATTACAAATAGTAATTTACCAAAAACATGGCTTCAATAACCTAAGACTTGTTCAGTAAAAAGACTAAGCAGATGTGGAGTAGGTCTCAGCAGCAAGCTGTGTTCTGCTATGGGGATGTTCTTCCACATCCGGCCAGGGTTGTAATGATTCTTCTGGTACAAGTGGTCTGCCTAAAGCGTACGTACAAAAAGGGCGCCTGGACAAAAAGGGCGCGGGGTGTAAACTCTAAATAATAATTAATCATTAATAGGGTTTATAAATATAGTGTGCTATATTTCGTTTACAAATAATGTTTAACAAAATTATAAATCATTAAATAATGTTTATGAAATCGGAAATTGTGAAAACGTTAATCTTCCCTGTTTCAAAAGTTAAACTTATAATTACGTTTATAAAAAAACCAATAATATATGTTTAATTGTTATAATTGTATATTATTGTGAATAACCGTCATTTATGGTTTGTTCTTATAATAAAATCTGAAAATATTGTTTATAAAGATGATATAAATATAACTACGTTCGTAATAAGTGTTGTAATACATTAGTAATTATTACTAAAATTTTACTAAAACTATACCTAAGCCTACTCTTACACAGAACCCTACCTGTACCTATCCCTAACCCCTAGACTCCCCTGTTGGTGCCTAAACCTAAGACCCCCCTGTTGGTGCCTAAACCTAAGACCCCCCCTGTTGGTGCCTAAGTAACCCTCCCTGTACCTACCCCTAACCCCTAGACCCCCCTGTTGGTGCCTAAACCTAAGACCCCCCTGTTGGTGCCTAAACCTAAGACCCCCCTGTTGGTGCCTAAACCTAAGACCCCCCTGTTGGTGCCTAAACCTAAGACCCCCCTGTTGGTGCCTAAACCTAAGACCCCCCTGTTGGTGCCTAAACCTAAGACCCCCCTGTTGGTGCCTAAACCTAAGACCCCCCTGTTGGTGCCTAAACCTAAGACCCCCCTGTTGGTGCCTAAACCTAAGACCCCCCTGTTGGTGCCTAAACCTAAGACCCCCCTGTTGGTGCCTAAACCTAAGACCCCCCTGTTGGTGCCTAAGTAACCCTCCCTGTACCTACCCCTAACCCCTAGACCCCCCTGTTGGTGCCTAAACCTAAGACCCCCCTGTTGGTGCCTAAACCTAAGACCCCCCTGTTGGTGCCTAAACCTAAGACCCCCCTGTTAATGCCTAAACCTAAGACCCCCCTGTTAATGCCTAAACCTAAGACCCCCCTGTTGGTGCCTAAACCTAAGACCCCCCTGTTGGTGCCTAAACCTAAGACCCCCCTTTATTATGTGGATAATTATGTTTTACTAATTGTGGATTAAAAAAATATTTTGCAATTTACGTTACGTACTGATCGCTTTATTTTGTGAATAATAATGTTTTACAAACAGTAAGGGATAAAACTTTAAATAATGTTTTAATTATTTAAATAAGATAAATATGTTTAGTATTTTCATAAACGTTATTCGGCACGGGTGCATTTTATAAACGTAAATCACCACAAGTTCAGTTATAAATCATTAAACAGCTCCGGGCGCCGTTTGTAAACTTTATTTAGCTCCTGGCGCCGTTTATAAACTTTATTTAGCTCCGGCGCCCTTTTTTCCTACCCGGCGCCCATTAAACGCTATTTATTATGGGAGTGAATGGCGGCGCCCTTTTTGTCCACTAGCGGCATGCGCCCTTTTTTCCCAGCTCCCTGCCTAAAGCATAAGCCATTTCTGCCTCTGTCCTGTGACAGCGTACAAGAGTAAAAGGCATCCCTGCCGTCCCTTTAGAACTGCATGCTTCCTCTAGTCCCTCTGATTCTCTGTATCAGTCTTTCCCTGTTCACATATAAAGGGTTTCAGGCAAACCTCTATGAGTGTGCCCTGCTCCTGCATCTTGTGTTTTGTTTATTTTCTGATGTCCCACCCAGCAGCACATCAGTACCAATGCGGTGAGTAGCAGGACGGGGTAAAATACCAAACATGTCACTTGTCTTACCGCATGCTCTAATCTTAGAGAATTGATATTTATTGAGGTACTTAGATCACAAGTCGGTAATTTACCTCACTAGTCAGTAATTCTAGTTTTCCATGCGGTAACAGCCTTAGAGAATTGACAATTGATTGCATGTTCGGTAAAATCACCTGTTTTCTGCATTAAAGAGAAGCTGTTAGGTATAAGGTCTCAGAGAAAACAAAACACATATATCAGTATCTAAATATTGGCTGTACTTACATTACATATGCATTTCACTGTCCACGTTTGGATTTCACAGAATTTTTATATAGTATTTGCAGAGATTGATGCTCCTGACAGCTCATGGCAGGTTCCATGTTTGTCTGTCTTGTATGAAGCCAATTGTGTTGTAATATCCTCCCTTACCCTGCTTCCTGATGTTCCGACTCACAAAAAAGATCAGGATCAAAGATCCTAATGGTTCATGATCCGGAGGACACTACTGTGCAGTGAATATTAATTAGCCATGTGGCTAGGAACAATAGTGGACTCATGCAGTATACTCTAACGGAAAATGTGCCCTGTGAACAGCACATTGATTTTTCAGTGCTGTGAGTTTAGGCTGCTGTTACAAGCTGCTGTAACATGAGCCTGTAACTTCTCACTGTGAAAGTAGCCTTAGGGCGGGATAGGGAAATGAAGGGGAGGACCAAGGGAGTGCAGTGGGGAGAAGAAGCAGCCCCAGAATGCTTTGCAGTATCTGTTATGCGGCCTGCCGGCCTCCTTAAGAGCTTGGGAATATAGAGGCTTGCTGTTCAGCAAACATCAAAGTAAGAGAGATTTTTAACTTCAGTATTGCCTTTTTGGCTTCCTTCTAAACTGTTTAACACAGGAGAATAGAGGTTTAAATTAGCTTTTGCAGCCTGACAGTTACTCTTTAATGAATGTAGTAATGCTTAGTGAATTGAAGGCTATGTAAGTGGATTTTGGTATGCATGGTTACTTACATATTGACAATGATTTTTTTTAGCCAGGGCTAGTTTTAAGTTGTGATCCCAGCAAAGGTGTCTCAGCTTTATATGGTTCTGAGACTTCTTCTTCTGAGCGTCCTCAGAAGCATCCAAGATAGCTGCGAGCATGTAAGGCTGTCTCCCTGCCTCCCCCTCCGGTCCTGGTCTTCTTTCTCCGGTAAGCTGACTTCCTCCTCTTACACTTCTGCCACCTAAGCAGTAGCACTTTTCTACTTGACTGCCACTTTGCACAGCATTTTTTGTCTTTAGGATATCGTTTTTCCTAGATGATTATCCTTATATGTATAGCGGTTTGCATCATTGGACGCAGCATGTTATTGTTTCTTGTATTTTATGAATAAAATGTGATGTTTGATACACGATTGTAGCCATTTTTCGCACAGGTTGTGCTGTATAAATTTTCAAGTGCATTCCTATATTTGCATGTTTGAGCACTGATACAAATAACACTTTGATAACCAGTCCCACAGAGGGAGCTCTGATTACATTCAGGCTGAAGGAAGATTTTAATTTTTTTTTTTATTTTTTTTTATTGACTTGAGAATTTTGAAATAAAGTGATACATATATTTTCACCATATGTGATTATGGGCTTATTGTGTTTATTAAGAGTCCCTAATTTAAGCAATACTTTCCTTGTTTGCAGGTCATTATAAACATTGCCTTAAGGGAGATACGTTGTGCATTATTATTTAGCTCTATCCAATTTTTGAATACAGCTTTCTATGGTGTCTTCTGAGGGCTGGGGTTTTGTTCAATGCCTTGTGGCCACAGCAGCAATCTGTACATTTAACTGTCAACTTAAAAAGACCATTCCCCTTTCCCTCTGTCACACGCTGTAATCTAAGAAGTGTAAATACAAGGAACAGTGGACAAGTATTGGTTAATTAGTTGCATGTCAAACTAATGACAAAGGCCCTAGGTCTGCCTATGGGCTTCATTACAGGTTAAGTATTCATGCAACGATTACTACCTGGAAATCTGTTATCTGATATCCTCGAAAAAAGACAAACCTATTTATGAAATGATACATATTTAATCTGTTGACATTTCAAACATGCCGGTTGTCATGGCACGGGCTTAAAACTTTTCAGAGTTTTGTCATTTTGTCATAAGTTTCAGAAGTATCAGTAACATTAGTTACATTTAACATTTCAGATTTAAAGAAGGATTTGTTTTTTCAATATGTCATGTACGTACTTAGAGAACAAATGTCAAGGGGCAAGATTTACTTGTAGATTCATTATTTGTAATTCTTAAAAATACACAATTCTGTTCTGCACAAATCTACAGGTTTCAACCCTAAAAGGTAGAGACGTCATAATACGTGACACCACGGGGCTTAATTCATCAAAGTTACCGCGCTGAAACATGAATGTTCTTACTCACGCTAATCACATTAGCGCAATTTCATTACAGTGGGGGCACGCTAAGCGTGCTACTGGCAGCACGTAGCAACTGACGCTGCTTGTATGTGCTGCGCAATAGTGACTCATCGCTACAGCAATACTTCACTAGTAGGACCGCTACTATCTAATGAATGTAGAGCGAGAGACACTGGGGGCAGAGGAACATACACGGGGAAGCAGGAGACACACAGGTGGAGAAGGGGACAAATGAGGACAAAAGGGGACACATTGGGGACAGAAGGGGACGCACTGGGGACACATGAGGGACACACTGGAGACAGAAGGAGACACACTGGCACAGAAGGTAAGGGAACACATGGGTCACAGAAGGGAGCACATGGAAGACAGAAGGGAGCACATGGGGGACAGAAGGGAGCACATGGGGGACAGAAGGGAGCACATGGAAGACAGAAGGGAGCACATGGAAGACAGAAGGGAACACATGGGGGACAGAAGGGAACACATGGGGGACACAGGAGGACACAATATTTGGGGAGAACATCTACAAGACGCTCCTGGAATATGGACACACCAGGTTTGGTATATATTTTTTTCCCTGGTTTTTGCCCTCTAATCCTGGGTGTGTCTTGTATATATGGAACATCTTAAACAGCGGTAAATACGATATACAACTGTCTGGAAAGGACAGTTTTATAGAGAACTTACACACACATATTATATTTTACCTAAAAAAGTGTTGTGCATTTCAGTATTCACAAAGTACATTATTATTTAAAGTAAAAAATATTCCCTTTCTTGCTAGGAATAAAATTATTAGGATTGGTTTATACAGGTGGCTGAATTGGCATTTACCAAACCTTTAGCCCCATTTGCAAATGGGAGAACAAACTGCACACTTGGCGAGCAGTTAGGCCTCCTATCTGCCTTCGGCTTTAATTTTATCGTTTTACCTTTTTAGGTCCTGTGTCCCAGTTCTGTTTCCTGTACTATTTCTTTAGAAATATTGTTATCTCAGTGTGGCAGTAATTGATGGAAATATTAAGGTGGTGTCACAAAAAACAAGGGAAAAACGTAAAGTGTACCGAAGCCATAAATAACTTCACATACTTACCAAAGCGTCCTCTGTTCCCTCGTTGCCGTATCTTCTTCACATACATGGTCATACTTTGCTTCTGCAAGTATGGCCCAACCTGCAATGTAAGCTTGTGCACGAGCAGCTCTGTGCTACTGTGCAGGTGCGGCTGTGCTTGTGACAAAAGAGGAGGCCCTGGTCAGCTGAAGAGTCCACAAGCAGCAGCGGGGGACTAGAGGAGGCTGTGGGAAGCCTCATTAGAAACCAAAGGCTTCCCTCTCCTTAGGCAAGTATGTGATTTTGCCTCTGGTTCTCCTTAACACATTAGCAGCTTCAATAGAGTTATCTCATTTGAGATAAGTGCTCTGCTTTTGACCTCAGTCGGCAGAATTCGTTATGCTGTTAATTCTTGGAATGCTTTGATCTCTCTCTACTAGCAGAAAGTATAGAAACTGAAATTAAAAACAATGGTGCATGAGCCAGCCTGGGGCCCCGGGAACTCTCACTGCCCGGGCCCCAGAACCAGCATCTAACACCATATGTGAGCGCAGCCAAACCCTTGGAGCTGCCACCTCCAAGGCCTGTCTCCTACTGCTCTAAAACTTACCAAACACACAAATGGAGAAACTCACTCCCAAACAGTTCTCTGCTGCTTTATAAAGCCTGCAGGCTGCTTATAAGCCAATGAGAAATGCACACATATGTTACACCTAGCTTGCAGTGATTAATCAAACAGAAGTTGAGCAAGTCAGCAAGTCGTTGGAGAGGGCTTCAGTTGCATATAGACAATGGCTATATGACCAGCAGGGGGCACCAGCGTGCAGGATATTCCCTCTCATCTGCCCCCCTCCTAACTAAACTGCATGGGATACTACAATAAAATTAAAAACAATGGTGCATGAGCCAGCCTGGGGCCCGGGGAACTCTCACTGCCCGGGGCCCCAGAACCAGCACGCTGGTGCCCCCTGCTGGTCATATAGCCATTGTCTATATGCAACTGAAGCCCTCTCCAACGACTTGCTGACTTGCTCAGCTTCTGTTTGATTAATCACTGCAAGCTAGGTGTAACATATGTGTGCACTTCTCATTGGCTTATAAGCAGCCTGCAGGCTTTATAAAGCAGCAGAGAACTGTTTGGGAGTGAGTTTCTCCATTTGTGTGTTTGGTAAGTATAGAAACTGAAAGCGGAAGTCCGCTGTTATTGTCTCACACTGCCAACTAGTGACAAGTGGCCATAAATACACAATACAGAAGACATTTAAAAAATGTGCTAAAATAATTTGGTCCTGAACACCTGCAAGCCCCTAAATAAATTGGCCTGAAAAAAATAAATAAATAAAAAAACTACTTTGTAATAAACATTACGAAGTACAGTTAAAACACCTATCAGAATTTCTGGGAAATTCATTTGGCAACATGGAAATAATTCATGGGAACAGCTCCTCACCCAGGATAAAATTGACTTCATATACGAGCCTGTAGAGAAGGGGTAGCTGTGTTTTCTTTAGCACATGGTTTCAGACAGAAGCAGGCGTTTGTAAGCATTATATTAATAAACTGTGTTATGAGTTCAGTATCCTAACCTGACAGAATTCATCAAGCGCGGCAGATGGTGTTCAGAGTCACTAGTGCTCTTAAAAAAGGCACATCGCTCAAAGCTTGGGGTGTTAACTGCATAAATATTTCATTGCACGGTGCAGCCTCATGCTTACATGACTGAAATGAATGAGATGTGACAGCATTAATCAGTGACACCCAGAAGGGGCACAGGGTCTTTGCTGACACATTAGTGCTTCACGAGGATGACATGTTATTTTACTTATCTAAGCTTTAATTACCCATGTAACTCAGCTCCAGATCTTAAACTTCAGTCAATCATTCAATCTGTTTTGCTTGCGGATGGCAGAGTCTACTAATATTCCCAGCATTAGTATTATTATTCATTATTATTATTATTATTATTATTATTATTATTATTATTATTATTATTATTATTATTATTATTATTATTATTATTATTATTATTATTATTATTATTTTTATCTGTAGTTACTAGTTTAGCAAAAACAATAAACAGGAACCTTAAAGGGAACCAGAGACGAAGCACCCTTGTGTATTTTACCATGTATATCAGTAAGAACATTAGAGAAAACACCTACCCTGCTCTCTGTTTCATCCTCACTGCTAAAAGTGTCTGTAATCAGCATTCATAAGAATCCCAGACTGAGCATTCAGTCTGGCTTTTCGGGAATGATTATAGCTGAGTCATTATAGCAAAGCCACAAGGGGGCAGGCTTGGGCTTGAAAAGACACCAGAGAAGACAGACTCAGCCATAATCTTTCCGTAGCAAAGCTAGACTGAATGCTCAGTCGGGGATTCTTATCCGAGGTGATAACAGTCAGATTAAACAGAGAACAATGAAACAAAGAGCAGATTAGGTGTTTACTGTCATGTTCCCACTGATTTATAAGGTAAAATACAAGAGGGTGCTTCATCTCTGGTTCTCTTTAAAGGACACCCAAGGTCAAAAATAAACTAATGAAATAAACGATTGTATCTATCTTCATTTTACTAAAAAAAAATCCACAGTTTTATTTTATGTTTAAATCTACTTTTTAAGTTTTTACTGTTTTATTATTTTTGCTCAATGACACATTGATTGAAGTATGCCAGAGTTATGAATTATTGACCCTTTTTATCTCTTTCCTGCTCTCAGAAGCAATTTTCTACTAAGAAAGTGTTTCATAGTTGGAATTTCTTTTCAGTGAGGGTCAGACTGTAGTCATGTCCTGTCTGAGTCAGGACTGAGTCAGCCACTTACGTACCTGATATTTAACTCTTTCAGGCAAAGAAAGAAAAAGGAACACAGCATAGTTATTTGTGTACTTGGTACTGTACATACCTATGTCTATCTCATCATGTCACATGTCACTTCGGGTATCCTTTAACAAAAGAAAGTAGTGGGGGGAAAATAAATCAGTACATTGGAAAGTTCAAAGTTAAAAGATAAGATCAATCAATAATTGATTGATGTTCACTGTGTAACTTGTTCATGTTGTTCGATTCACCGTGAGCCTGAAGGCCATCATCTTTACTGCTGGCAGTCAAGAAAAAGAAAAAAAAACAGCACCAATCTTTATTATCTATAAACACACCCATTAACAATGTGATAGGCTAAACAGTGGTGTAACTATAAATCATGCCCCCCAGCAAAACTTTGATGGAACCCTCCAATCTTTACATCTTTTCCCTTGCCAACCCCTTGTGACCCTTACAGCCTGGGGGCTCATCTTGCAAGGGCCATAAAACAAGTGTGGCCATTAGAATCCTCACACCCATAACCACAAAAACACTTGAGATGGATCCCGTTATTGGAGGCAGTGAAGTAGTAGTTGGGGCCCCCTTACAGCTCCCTGCGGTCACAGGAGTTTCTCCCTTGTAGTAATGCCCCCGAGGCTAAAAGGTATATATATATATATATATATATATATATATATATATATATATATATATATATATATATACACACTGTGTATACAGTGGTATACAGTGGTGTAGCAATAGGGGCTGCAGAGGTTCCCTCAGGCCACAGGGGCCCCCTGGGGCCCTCCCTCAACTACAGTAATAGCTCTCTATTGGTCCTGTGCTCATAATACTCACTTCTATAGATACTATGAATAGTAGTAATCATTAACAAACTGTTCCCCATCCTCTTCTTGCACCTCTGACACTGTGGTTGTCCTTGATTGGTTTTGGTTTGCCTTATCAATTATTATGTATATATAGTGCTTGGAGGCCCACAGCTTCTTAGCTACACCACTGTGTGTGTGTATATATATATATATATATATATATATATATATATATATATATATATATATATATATATATATATATGTAGCAGTTGGCAATGGCAACACAATGGGATAGAGTTAACATAACAGACAGGAAACTGTCAGGACCATGGTCATGACATCACAATCTAGGAGGGGTTTCACCATATTATCAGCCACACAGACCCCCCTGATGATCTACTTGAGAAAATGTAAAGATTTTTTTTTTTTTTGTGTGTGGGAAAGGGGATATCAGCTACTAATTGGGATGAAGCTCAATCCTGGCTTAAAGTTCCTCTTAGGGCCCTTTCACACCAGAGGGATTTTTCGGCGTTTTAACGCCACGGCCGAAGTTGGCATTTTGCTAGGTAAAAGAAAGTCCATAGACTTTCATTTTACCTTTCACATCTAACTCGGCATTTTGGAGCGTTGCGTTTCAACGCTCCCAGGAGCTTTTTCAGGGCTGCTTACAGCCGAAGTTGGCTGTTGGCGTTTCAATGATAGTCAATGGAAAACGCCAACTTCAGCGTTTTCAAAGCCTTTTCAAAGCGTTTTACAGCTATCTTGTTCACTTATTTTTATAGAAGAAAAAAAAAGGACGTTTTCATATGGGCTGTAAAACTCTTTCAAAACGCTTTGAAAACGCTATGTATTGGCGTTAAGCAAAAGGCTGACTTTCAGCCTTTTCTACCGCAGCCTCTAGTGTGAAAGAGCCCTTAAGGTCTTCATTTAGATTGCAACCTCACAGTGGCCAGGTTCACTTATTTGTGTCTAGTAAGTTGTTGAACCTTTTGTTACTCACTATACAACTGTCATTATAACCTATTACATCTGTATTTGTATGTACACCTCTATCTGTATCTTTACCTACACCATGTTTGATTCCTACTTTGTACAACGACACAGAAGATGATGGCACTAAATTAATCATAATAATAAACTGTAGTTACACTCCTGCCTCTTGCTTGTCCAACCCCGTCTCTCTCCACAGAGCAGAACTGACTTCCACAGCTGCCTTTACAATAGTTGTTCCAAGAATATCTTGTTATCTTGCTAATATTGGCCTCAATTCACTACGATCATGCTGGAGATAATAAGGCAAGAGAAAACTTACCTCCACACAGTGAGAGAGTTATCTTATCTCTTCATTCCTTAAGTTACCTCCTCTGTAGTTAACTTACCTCCTCTGTAGTTATTTTCACATGCCGTTAATTAACAACCTGTCTTTAACTCTGGAGTTATTTTAAGGTTTGAAGAGTTAACTTAAAGACAGAAGAGTTAACTTTAGGTTTGCCTGAGGTAAAATGTTTCCTGAATACTACATGCCTCGTCACCATGGTGATAACTAGAGAAAGGTTATTAAAGACAGGAGAGAAGCTTAGTGAATTGAGGCCATTGTATTGTATTTTACTTTTTAATCTGCACATTAGTAAATCTCATGTAAACCTGGGAGCCCAGCCAGGCCGGATTTATACTTTTTATGCCCCTAGGCCAAGTATGTTGGGGCTCCCCTTCCATGTGCAGCAGCGCCCATCCCATTCCATGTGCAGCCCCCTCTTCCATGTGTATCATCCATATACAGCACTGGCCCTCCCATTCCATGTACAGCCCCCTCTTCCATGTGTATCATCCATATACAGCACTGGCCCTCCCATTCCATGTGCAGCCCCCTCTTCCATGTGTATCATCCATATACAGCACTGGCCCTCCCATTCCATGTGCAGCCCCCTCTTCCATGTGTATCATCCATATACAGCACTGGCCCTCCCATTCCATGTACAGCCCCCTCTTCTATGTGTATCATCCATATACAGCACTGGCCCTCCCATTCCATGTGCAGCCCCCTCTTCCATGTGTATCATCCATATACAGCAGCACCCCTCCCATTCCATGTGCAGCCCCCTCTTCCATGTGTATCATCCATATACAGCACTGGCCCTCCCATTCCATGTGCAGCCCCCTCTTCCATGTGTATCATCCATATACAGCACTGGCCCTCCCATTTAATGTGCAGCCCCCTCTTCCATGTGTATCATCCATATACAGCACTGTCCCTCCCATTCCATGTGCAGCCCCCTCTTCCATGTGTATCATCCATATACAGCACTGGCCCTCCCATTCCATGTGCAGCCCCCTCTTCCATGTGTATCATCCATATACAGCACTGGCCCTCCCATTCCAAGTGCAGCCCCCTCTTCCATGTGTATCATCCATATACAGCACTGGCCCTCCCATTCCATGTGCAGCCCCCTCTTCCATGTGTATCATCCATATACAGCACTGTCCCTCCCATTCCATGTGCAGCCCCCTCTTCCATGTGTATCATCCATATACAGCACTGGCCCTCCCATTCCATGTGCAGCCCCCTCTTCCATGTGTATCATCCATATACAGCACTGGCCCTCCCATTCCATGTGCAGCCCCCTCTTCCATGTGTATCATCCATATACAGCACTGGCCCTCCCATTCCATGTGCAGCCCCCTCTTCCATGTGTATCATCCATGTACAGCACTGGCCCTCCCATTCCATGTGCAGCCCCCTCTTCCATGTGTATCATCCATGTACAGCACTGGCCCTCCCATTCCATGTGCAGCCCCCTCTTCCATGTGTATCATCCATGTACAGCACTGGCCCTCCCATTCCATGTGCAGCCCCCTCTTCCATGTGTATCATCCATGTACAGCACTGGCCCTCCCATTCCATGTGCAGCCCCCTCTTCCATGTGTATCATCCATGTACAGCACTGGCCCTCCCATTCCATGTGCAGCCCCCTCTTCCATGTGTATCATCCATGTACAGCACTGGCCCTCCCATTCCATGTGCAGCCCCCTCTTCCATGTGTATCATCCATGTACAGCACTGGCCCTCCCATTCCATGTGCAGCCCCCTCTTCCATGTGTATCATCCATATACAGCACTGGCCCTCCCATTCCATGTGCAGTCCCCTCTTCCATGTGTATCATCCATGTACAGCACCCCCTGTGTTTGAGCATCAGTTTCACTTTTTTTATGCATTGTGTCCTAATTTCAGCCTCCTCTCTCATATGTAGTAGCAACCCCTCTTTAAAGAGGATCTGTACTGATAAAAAATGCCGGGGGTACTCACCTCGGGAGGGGGAAGCCTCTTAATCCTATTGAGGCTTCCTCCGTCCTCTTCCGTCCCACGGCGGCAGCAATAGAGCTCCTGGAACAACGGGGATGTAAATATTTACCTTCCCGGCTCCAGCGCAGAGGCAGTAGTGGCTCTCCACTCGGAAATAGCTGATCCCAGTTGGGTCCGCTCTACTGCACAGGCGCAAGTCTCCTGCGCAGTAGAGCGGACCAGACTGAGATCGACTAATTCCACCTATTTCCGAGCGGAGTGCTGCAACAGCGCCCCCGCTGGAGCAGGGAAAGGTAAATATTGAACAGCCTGACAAACTGTCGGCTGTGCATTCCGTGAGCTGCAGCGACACCACCGTGGGGCGGAGGAGGACGGGGGAAGCCTTGATAGGATCCAGAGGCTTCCCCCACCCGAGGGGCATTTTTTTTCAATACAGAGTCTATTCAATGTTCAGGCGTCCCATTGGTCGGCAGCTGCACAAGGCCTTTGTGGCCTTTCCCGAAATCCAGTCCTGGAGGCCAGTAAGTCAATATCTACTAATACACGAATATACTGTGCTTGACTTGCAATATCTATACTGTCTGTCCTTCCTTGTATCATATTGTCTTTGTCCATTAAAATTCCTTATAATTGAAAAAACATATTTGTCCAACTAAAATTGCTTCTCATTCTAAAGAGTTGCTGGTCTGTATACCATACAAACCAACAAAGCTAAGACTAACATTTCTTGTTTTCTTTTCGGGTCCTTTTTTCATCTTTGGACCCCGAGGGGGGAGATGATGGCTCCTGGAGGACTCAGCGTTACAAAGAAATCAATAAAGGCCACAGTACTTAGGTAAGGGTGAGCTCTCCTTTTGCCCTCTTTAACACGAGGCTGGTCACACAAGTCTCTCCTTGTTAAATTCAGTCAGGGTTATTTAGAAGATGCATCTCTTCTTTCCCTGCTTGTGAATGGCTGTGCAGAAGAAGCCACAATATGGATATTAACTGTCATACTGAGAACCTGGCAGGTGCTAGGCATTGATTTCTCTTTCAGTAAACATATAAATGGATTTTTAAATGCATTTTTTCAGGCCCAGCAAATGTTGTAACAACTGTTGTACATAAACAAATACACATGTAACAGGAAATGTCAAAATACCTGTGACCCTGTGATTAAGCATGTGACACTGCGGCATCTGTCCCTGTCTGCAGGCCGGCTACAGCTCATCACAGTACAAACACAGACTGTTAGTGGCGAGCCAATAATTCAAACAGTTAAAGTGGTGATTTTTAACTAAGATAATATTTAGAGGATAACATTAAGCAGTGATTCTCCCAGAGGAAGCCGTAATGAGATGAGATTTTCTCTGAAGGCGTTATGGAAATGTTAATATTATTTTGAGCAATTGAGTTAACTGTAGTTATCATTTGCTGCTACTGTTTGCTGCTACACTGTAATGATGAACATGGTAGTTGCACATATAATCATTATTCTTTTGTAATTATTTTCCTTTAGCATGGAGGGCTGTTTCAAAGCAAACCTGAAGCAAAAATAAACTTATGAAATAATGAATGGTATGTGTAGTACAGTAGTAGCAGTAGGGTATTGTACCGTGTTAGTCATCAGTAAAAGCAAGACGTTTGAAATCAGGATGATACCATTTATTGGCTAACTAAAAAGAATAAGAATAAGCAATCTTTCAGCCTTGCAGCCTTCATCGGGCTTACAATCCTGTATGCTTGCAGGCTGATGGTACAGACAGCTATATACATGCAACATCAAAAGGGAAAACATGGATTTTTTTCAAGCATAAATACATGTCATTAAGATGCCTTAAGTGAAACAGAACATCTAAATGGGGTGAGAAGTTGTTAGCTGAGATAAGAATCCTTGTTTACACCATACTCACAGACCTGGGAGTTGGACTGACATAGAGGCATCGTAAATTCTAAGTTCACAAGTTTAGCTATATAGGCTGAGAAAGAGTTTAAATATCATCAGCCTCATACCAATATAAAAAGTTTTTGTCCTTATTCAAGCCCTTGTCCACTGCTTTGAACCAATTTATACATTTTATTTCTGCTATTAATCAATAATTTGACGTTTTGAAGCCACCCTTCAGGGTAGTGACACGAAGATCATACATGCTGTGTCCGTTGGAACGAAAGTATGTAGCAACTGGGAGTTCAGATTTGGTATCGTTAATAGTGTACCTGTGTCCATTCATACGTTTGTGCAGAGTTTGTCCAGTTTCTCCCACGTACATAACATTGGGGCATTTAGCACACATGATCAGATATACCAGATTAGTGGAACCACAGGAAAATGTGCCTTGTATTCTGTACTCGTGTTGTGAACCTGGTATCGTTAACCTGTCAGTGGAGTAAATGTGTCTGCAGGTCCCACACCTTTTTTGTCGGCAGGGTGATGTTCCGTTTTGTTGAGGCCTATTCAAAGAACTCCTGACAATCATCTGTTTTAGATTGTGTGGTTGCCGATATGACAAGAGGGGAGGGTTAGGGAATATCTTTTGTGATCCTTGTGTAAAATGGGATGAAGTTCCTTACCAATCCTCCTTAAGATTTCCAGGTGTGGGTTGTAGGTGACAACCAAAGGGACACAGTCCTTTTTCTGGTTTTGCTTATATTTCAGGAGTTCAGTCCTGGGGATGTTGCCGGCTTTCCTGATTTGGGCCTCAGCCATAGGAGGACTGTAACCTTGTTTAATGAAAGTGTTCTTAAGGCGATCTAGGTGCTTGTCTCTGTCCATCCTGCCAGAACAAATCCAGTTGTACCTTATAGCTTGGCTGTAAATTATAGAGTTCTTAATGTACTTGGGATGAAAACTATCATATCTTATGTATGTGGGATGGTCTGTAGGTTTGCGATACACAGAGGTTTGTAGGTTGTTACCCCTGATGTATATGGTGGTGTCCAGAAGGTTAATCTCTGTGTGAGAGTAGGTAATTTTCAATTTGATTGTAGGATGGAAGGCATTGAAGTTCCTGTGGAACTGGAGAAGATCATCCTCACTAGCAGACCAGATGATTGAAATATCATCAATGAAGCGGAAGTAGGCCATGGGTTTTATGCGACATGCATTGAGGTATTCCTCTTTGATTTTGGCCATGAAGAGATTTGCATACTGTGGTGCAAATCGTGAACCCATTGCCATGCCCATCTGCTGTAAATAGAGGTCCTGTCCAAAAGTGAAATAAGTATGAGTGAGAATGAATTTGATCTGTCCAGCAATAGGCTTTACAGGTATGCCCTGACCCTGAAGATATTTACGACAGGCCGCAATACCATCATCATGTCAGATGTTCGTGTACAGGGACTCCATGTCCATCGTGGCCAGTATGGTTCCCTCAGGTACTGGGCCGATGGCTGTCAGTTTGTTCAGGAGGTGGGTGGTATCCTGTATGTAGCTGGGTCTTTTACAGATAAGAGGTTTCAAGATGTTTTCCAGCCACCCTGAGATGTTCTCTGTAAGAGTTCCGCTCCCTGAGATTATAGACCTGCCTGGGTTTCCCTCTTTGTGGATATTGGGAAGTATGCAAAAGCAGGCTGTTCTAGGCTCTTCAGGGATAAGGGTCCTCACATGTTGTCTGATGTTTGCAGGCAATCTGTTAACCATCCTATTGAGTACCATCCTGTATCCTTTTGTGGGGTCCTCCTGTAATTTGGCATACAGCTAAGAAATAGAACATTAGTAGCAAAGAAAAGAATGTCATATTGTTTTCCAGTACAGCAAGAGTTAAGGAACTTCAGTTGTTATCTATGCAAAAGAGCTTCTCTGAGCTCTTCCATCCAACTTGGGTGAAAGATAGTCTTGTATTATGAAGCACTTATACATCAAAGAAACAGTTAGAGACAGGCAGAGCAGGAACTTTCAAAGTGTCATTAGCTCAGCTCCGTTTTATAGTTTCAAATACATTGTGTGGTTTGTAAACTGCAAATATGACAGAATAATGTAATGTTATAAATAAAGCTATATAAATAAAAATATGAAACTATCCGAACTGTCTACACATACAGTTCATTATCTCATAAGAGGTTTTTTTCGCTTCAGGTTTGCTGTAAACTACGTGTGATTTATTGCGCTTTGCAATCCTTTTTCGATCACATGCGATTCGCAATAATGCAAGGACATGAGGGAAAAAGAATAAAAATCTCAAAACCCCTTTTTTATTGTGAAGCACATAGTGGGCTTAGGATTCTCAGTGTTAGCCATGGGTGGGGGGTTAGTGTGAGGTGTATGAGTACGTAGGGGGGGGGGTTACTGTTAGGGATGACAAAAGTCGGTAGCAAGATATTCTACATAATAAACCCCTTTGTCTCTGCGTCCGTGTGTGTGTGTGTTTCTGCGTTTGCGCTACTGCGCATGTGCCGCAGGGACACCCTTTGGACTGAGCAGGACAGCCAGGGTGCGGCCGGCCGGACGGGTGCGTGCGGCGGGCGGGTGCGTGTGCGCACGCGGCATAAGTCACTAGTCCTATATAATTAACCCCCTGTGTCTCTGCGTCCTGTCCCTGTGTGTGTGTCCCTGCTTCCAGACTTGACAGTTTGCTGTCTGAGAACCTCATTGCATTGTGGGAAATAAGATCTTTTCAACTGCCAAGCAAGCAACATCTCCCTGTGTGCATATACTTTGGACAGTGGTGGGAGACGGGTGAGCAAGACGCATCAGTATACGCATTGCCGGGGGTTTAGTGGCCGTAGCCTTACACCCGTTTTTTAATGGGGGGGGGGGCCTTTTTACTAGTCAATAATAATACACTACCAATATTTTAACTTAGCACCAGTGTTGCTTGCAAATTTTCACCGCATTGAAAATGGCATTTTCGATTTCCAGAAAATATTCGTGAATATGTCTGGCTAATATGTGGTGAGCTGCTAATGTATGGGGGTGTATACTGTGGTCTGACAGGGAGTGAAAGCACTAGGGGAGTTGAAATGCCCGTCCTCTGCCTTCAATATTTTTAGCCATCGACCCTGAACAAGCATATGCAGATAAGGTGCTCTAACAAGTCTGACAAGGTTAGCTGCATGCTTGTTTCGGGTGTGTGATTCAGACACTATTGCAGCCAAAGAGATCAGCAGGATAACCAGGCAACTGGTAATGCATGAAAGAAAATACATATATAAGCCTTGCTTTATGTGCTCCTTGAAGATATGTCTTTCCCTATGGGAGTATATTGACATTGGAGAGCGCTGCAGGGTCATATATATATATATATATATATATATATATATATATATATATATATATATATATATATATATATATATATATATATACATATATATATGTGTGTGTGTATTTACACATTGTACATCATGCTTAAAATGACACTGTGAGCCTTTGATTTCTACAGTATTTGATCCCGGTCTGCAGGTACCATTGCTTATAGACTTGGCAGCACTCCTGAGTAAGGAAACGTCCTTTGTTGTGTTCTGCAATACATCTTGTCTTTTGATGTAACCATTATACCTATATTAGGCAGGTGTGACCCGAGCATCGTCAAGCAGATGTTAGTCCAAAGGTCTCAGCTCTACAAATTGACTTTCATCATGGGAAGGCCATTCATTGTAAGGGTAACAAATATCTTCCCTTTGATTTCATTGCTCCGTGGTGGTTTGCTTTACCTTTAGGGGGTTCACCTTGATTTTTTTTTCCAAAACAGTCCTTGGTAAGCCACAAGAAAAGCCATGTCTAACCTGCAAACTCCCATCATACAACCTTTGTGCGGCTCTGAAAGCTGTAGGTTATATTCCTCGGGGGATGAAGATTCCCTTGATGGAGAAACTTCATAAAAGAGAATGGAGGGAGCTACGGCAGGTGTTCTGTTTCCCAATTAGCACTTGCTACAGAAAACCAAAGTAACATAATCCATTACAAGGATTATAAACTGGAACTGGAAAAAAAAAGTCTTATTCTGTCTGAGGAAAAAAAAATTCTCAAGATATTATGTAACTTTACATTTAATTAAAATTCTGTTAATTTAGCAAAACCCTCCATAGGTTGGAAACGGATAGCTGTGTATATTGGGTACCGTGCTATAGCGGCAGTAATACATTATACTAAAGATAATTTGCATTTATAAGGAATTATATAACCAGAGATCTCTACTAGAGTTAGTTCTATTACACTTATATCTTAAAGCATCTTAAAAACGAATGATATAATGAATTGTATGTATAATGTGGACAATGGATAGAACATTAGTAGCAAGGAAAAGAGTCTCATATTTTTATTTTCAGTTACATAGTTTTTCTATTTTATGTAACATTCCAAAATCGCAAAATTATCTCCTGGGAGACAACTCAGGAGAAAAGTTAATTGAATAAGGGCAAGTAATTCAAATGAGGTCAGTGCTGACTCTTTCCTGCTAAGTCATGTCACATAAGAACCCCAGAGGGAGAGTTCAATTCTAGGGTTCCAGTATCTTTTCTACATCCACCCTGTAGTCATAGGCCCTTATTCAATTGTTCACCTACTTTTTGGTACCTTTTCAATGGCTAAGTGCTGAAAAAATATTTAAAACAATTTCCTAGGAGAAAAAAGGGAATTGAATAAGGCCCATAGTATTTTATTTTATTTTTTTTACACAGAACAGCATCTCATAAACATGCAAAGCAGGGAGAAGTAATTGCAACTGATATTATGGTACTGGGTAGAAAGAATTGTAATTAACAAAAAAGATTAAATCTGTCTGAAAGTTGCTTTCTCCAAGCAGTGCTGGCAATTCTGACAGTGTATTGTAAGAACACCAATTAGAAAGGTAATTGAATAACCAAGCTGCATTAGTATATATTTCAACAACTTGGTTTACTGGTATTTAAGGATGAGCTGGAGAAATACTGTATGGGATGTTGTTTTGATCAAATATAACCAGGAAAAATAAGCACAAAATTGTTAACCATGTCTGATCAGCATTTTCACAAAAATGCATATCTTCTTCATGAATATGTACATTTTGTAAAAAATAAAGTTACTGTTCTTCTTTTTACCTGTGTCAATTTAAACGCAAAAATAACTTTCTTTTTTTGGATTTTTTTGGGAGCTTCTCACTTAAATGTTTACACATATTATTATTTTTTTTTAAATACAATGTTATCTAGGATAATTATTATTATTTATTAGATTTATATAGCGCCAACATATTACGCAGCACTGTACAATAAATAGGCTTACAGACAATGATAACAGGGGTGACAGAACAATACAGGTAATAGACAATAGATACAACAATACAGGTAATAGCAATAAGATACACAACACAATGCAGATAGTAATACAATGCCAGATCATAAACTGGAGTGGTAGTGGTAAAAATTACCAGTTCCAAATTCTGGGTAAAGTGCACACAGTCATGTATGATAAACAAGGGGAGAGGGCCCTGCCAAAGGCGTACAATCTAGAGGGAGGGGTTGGTTACACAAAAGGAGAGGTTGCATCAAGAAGTTCTTGGCAGAAAGGGTTAGGGCAGTGTGGAGTTGATGTAGGCCTCCTTGAAGAAGTGAGTTTTGAGTGCTTTTTTGAAGGTGTTGAAGGTGGGAGCAAGCCTGATGGGCAGTGGGAGAGAGTTCCACAGGATGGGGGCAGCTCTAGTGAAGTCCTGCAGTCGTGCATGGAAGTGCAAGATGCGTGGGGTGGTTAAGAGGAGGTTGTTGGAGGAGCAAAGTGTATGTGCTATTTCAGTGTTTCTCAAATATTTTTAAGTATTGTACCCCTTACTAAAATTCTGAATTAGCAAAGTACTCTTTTGCACAGATCACCTTGTGAGAAACACAAATATTCTTTTGAGTAGTTCACCTTGCCTGTGTAAATCATTAGGGGTGGTTAATGAGATGCACATAATTCTGATTTGATGTGGTGTGGACATGTTACATGCTCGCTTAGACCTCTACCCACTATTGTAGTGCTGGCTCGGCCTTTCCTTTCTAACCATATGATGAGTTTTAAACTCATCCCCAGTCCCCAGTGAGACCCCTGTCACTATGCTGTTAATTTTCCATTTGAAATTTTAACACAATATTTGAAAAGTATCTTCGCCAGGGATGGTCAGAGGCATGCAAATAATTCAGAGTTGGTGCGGGATTATGCAAATTGTATATGCAAATGTAGGCAGCTTGAAAATGGTTCAACCAAATTCTGCCAAGGTGGAAATTGAATGGTCTATTTTCAATTGAAAATTCTCCTAGCAAGTAAATTTCCATTCATGCACATAGCATAAGCCATGTTAGCAAATGAAATACATTAGATGTCAATCGATTTGCGACATCTGATTATCACAGCTGTTGGCTAAATCCTCAGTAGAGATCAATAGCCAATGCCAGCATGGCTTCTTGAATAAGTAGGAATGTGATTGCTAAGATACATTCATGTTCATCCTTAGTAATGTGTAATATTCATTATACAACTAGTAGTAGTATAGACATAGGAAGGTGTAAGTTAATGTCCAGCGCTGCGTAATATGTTGGCGCTTTATAAATACAATAAATAAATAAATAAAAATAGTCCATCAGCCAGACAATAAACAGAAGATCAGGCACCTTTTGAAATGGACCATTGGCTGATTAAATATTTTAAAAATGTAATGACAAGAATAAAAAAATCTCTTAACAATACTGAATAAATAAGGGGTGTCAAACTCAAGTCGTCGGACAATCTCAGTGTCTAGTGGCTATTAGACATCATGGAACCTTATAAAGTTCCCTGGTGTCTAATAACTCCTTTCCATTCCATATAGAGTTCCCTGGTGTCTAACTCCCCCCCCCCCATACAGTTCCCTGGTGTCTAGTGACTCTCTCCTCCCTCTCCTGTACAGCTCCCTGATGTCTAATGATCCCTCCCCCTCCACTATACAGTTCCCTGGTGTTTACTGGTCCTCCTTCCCCTATACAGTTCCCTGGTGTCTAATGGCCCCTTCCCTATACAGTTCCCCGGTGTCTAGTGATTTCCCCTCCCTCCCACATATGGATACCCTGGTGATCTAGGGCTTCAGCTCCAATATAGGTTTTCCAGTGGTCTAGAGTGGGCCAAACATAATGCAAAGAGGGGAAACCACCCATTTTTATTTGATTTGATTTAGCAGGAAACAGATACGAAAGTTAAGTAGTTCAAGATTTGTCTGTATGGGAGCTGAAAAACAATTCATTCACTCGAGGCAGTCAAATGTTTAAAGATAGATTTTAGCCCTTAAATACAAAAATAAAACTTCCGGGTTCCTGTTTACTAGTAGAACTATAGATTAAAATGTTTATCTCATCAGCTAATTTTCTCTTCAGGTTTGTTTTAAGCCTAAATTCTGTAAAATTAAATAATAAATAGGATAATTTACTACAAGAAATAAAAGTGCAGATGCTAATGTTTGTTCATTTTAAATGACCAATCAGCTCCGGTCATAAAATGATTTGATTTTAAATTACCCATAAATCAGGCTCGATGTTTGAAGTTAACACATTCTAAAATAAACCTTAGCCACTTAGTAACTCGACAACCATCACTGCACTTTTTGCTTAGTTCGTTCGGCAATCAACATCAATTAGACGTTAGATTCAGAACCACAGAAAGGCCAACAATGTCCCTTTAACTAAGCCTAGCTGATCTCCGCTGCGGAACTTCAGGACATTCAGGTTCTGGTTGCATGATACCACCGCTGGCTAAAGGCCAAACACTTTTAAGAGTCTAGAGACAGCTTAAATGAAATAGTCAGCTCATCTATAATTTACATATTATTGCCATTTGGAATTTCTTCTTAAGCGTTCGGTAGACTGTGTAACCCGGCTTTGAGAAGAGTGAATACACACATACAGTAGACAATTTAACATTTCTTAAAGTTGCATGCTCCATTGATCTTTGTATAAGAATTTTCTACAGAAATACTAGACAATAATGTAGTGTGGAGTAAGGTGATCAAAGTACCTTCCCCGGGTTTCAGTTTCTAATCCTGGTAAGATGACCTGTTTTTGTTATTCAGATGGAGAAAGACACAATAATGAATGGGGTTTAACTGGTCTTGTAAGAGGTTTAGAGATGATAATACATTGTAAGGAAGGGAAAATGAATGTTTTTCTTTCATCGCTTCTCACCCTTTAAATTTCATGTCATGATCACAATTGGGGCTTCAATGCAGGAATCGGGAGCCTATTTTATTCTGTTTCAGTTGCACAATGAAAATAAATTAAAAGGAAGAAATTAGATAACCGCAATTATGAGATCAGCGTGCCCTTTGACTGTGTCCAAATCCATTTAAGTTGCCTTTCTGTACACCGGGTACACATAAATCTGCCTAAGTTGACATGAATAAAAGCAACACTCATCCTTAAAGGGGATAATCAGATTTTACTGATTTGGCTATAGAGAACTGTAAACAAGAGGCTGAAGCTAGATGTCTGTACTAAATAGACCGTTTCAAGCATACGGCTCTTGCTTCTTGTGAAACAGAAGCCTATTAGTAGGTACGTTTTTTATTTTAGTTCTTTTTTTTAGTTTTGTACAGTGTAGGGAGGTGCTAGAGCCCCGTAGAATGTTTTTTTTTTATTTTATTGTGTGTGTCTTCCTACTTATCATGAAGATGGCTAAAATAAGGATGAATTACTCTACGTGATGAGATAGCTATGAACTGTTATGTGCGAATATAGCCATTTCCAACATTAGTATGAAAGTTTCGATTTTTTTGCACACATGAAAATATTCACAAAAACATGGACATGGGAAAACATTTTTTTGCACGGATTAAAAAATGTGCAAAATATGTGGGTGTGCTAAAATCAAAGTATTGAAGTCAATTGAGTATGAAAACAGAAGTTTTCGCACACACATATAAATATATTCAGAGGAAGAAAAATGGGTGTGCAAATGTGTGTATTCGCATGCCTATATTTTTTTCATCAGAATAAGCACCCTTTATGATATAGGTATTATTAGTATTGATTTATAAATTGCTAGCATATTCCGTGACACTGTACAGCATAAGAAACAAAACAGTCGCATACATGAAATACAGACAATGGTACATAATACAAAATTGGTAGACATACTAAATACAGGAACAAATGTTACATGATGAATACTGTATATAGCAAATTCCCAAAAACAAAAGCATAATGGTAAAGGATGATTCTAGAGGAGGACAGAAGGTCCTGACTCATGTGCAGATCTGAGATTGCGGTTGGGTTGGTACCCAGAGTCTAGTGAGGTGATGTACAGGGGAGAGAGATTGTGGAGAGCCTTGTAGCTTAGGGTTAAGAGTTTAAACTGGATCCTCTGGTTAATTGGTAGCCAATGAAGAGCTTGACAGAGAGAAGCAGCAGAGGAAGAACGAGAAGAAAGGTGAATGAGTTGGGCAGCCAAGTTCACTACAGATTGGAGGGGTGCCAGTCAGTTAGTTGGTAATCCGCAAAGTAGAATATTAAAATAGTCCAAACAAGAAATGATAAGATCATGTGTTAACATTTAAGTAGTCTCCTAGATGAGAAAGGTCCAATGCAAGATATGTTTTGGTATGAGAAAACATCTTTCTCATTTTCCTGAAAATGTATCCTGGAAAAACAATGTTATATTTATGGGAGACAATTTTTTTTTAATTTTGCAGCCAGTATTGCTTTAGAGAAAATCTGAGCTCATGCCTAGCTATGTGGCCTTCTAGTGATACATTCATGTTTATTATATTTCATGCATGCATTATTTATCAGAATCATTTATTTCGCCAAGTACAAATGGGGGGTTGTACCCGGAATTGGTTTGGTTCATACAGCTTCTGGGAGGATGGGGGGGGGGGATAATGTCCGAAAGCCAAGAGCCGAGGCTGCCATACTACAGTGCCACCAGTTGCACTTGGCAATCATCTGTCATCCCTAAGGAGACATGGGAGAGGGGGGCAGAGGGAGGCGAAGGTTCAGCAGTGATGACCCAGATCTTCATAGAAACCTACGGTGATGGCTGACGCTGCTGAGAATACCAATTGCTGAAATCTGGCATCTGGCAGTGCTGGCCAAGTTGTTCCAGTTCAAAAGGTGCAGTAGTGCTCATTTCTGTGGTGGGTCCCGACTCCTGGGCTGCTTTAAGCAGGGCTGATAAAGATAATCAGGCTGTCACAGGAGCATCCAGCTGTGGGGGCCCTTACTTCCGTGTAGTGGCTGGCATTATAGAGGGGCTGAACCAGAGGTGTCCCAGCTGCGGTGGAGCAGCAGCAGCCAATGGATGGATGGATGGAGCCGGCATCCAGTAAGGCCAAAGGTTTCCTGATCAGCGTGGTGCCCTACCTCACTGGAGCCCAAACCTCCTGGGTAGCAATGATGGACTCCACAGGGCTTGTATCTGCACAGACAGCGTTCCCAGGTAGAGCAAATGTGGAAAAAACTCCAGGTCCCGGACTCCCCATGACCCGCACCAATGTACCAGGCTACAGCGGACCACACGGCACACCTTCAGGGGGAACAAAGAAACAAAGACATAAATTCTAGTAGCAGCAAACATGAAGCACCATCACCATTTAATGTTTTAGTGAATCTGCTAAAACACAAAAAATGTACAGAATTTAAATTTTTTTTGTAAAAAAAAACAAAAAACAAAATCAACAGCATTTTTATTATAATAGTTTTATTTTAATTAATTCACAGTTCATGTTCTCTCAGGTTATAATTGATGGTTTTACATATTTGTTACTAGATTGTTTATCTTTGTTGGTATAAATAATGCAACCACGATACATTATAAAACACTGTAAATTTACCACTAGAAAGCTTCATAGTGAATCAGGGATGCTCATCTCAGATTAATCACGATTAACCACGTTGATTACTCGTGATTCAAATGAGCTTAAATTGAGTTGAGCGGCAAGATGCGGTGGGGTTAATTACCCATAATGGCACTCTCCGCCCAGCGTTTCAACGAGGTGCAAGCATTCTAATAGATGCGTTGCAAGCCTTCGCTATGGAGCACTTCCTCCTTCCGTATTAAAGGAGGAAGTGCGCCATAGTGAGGCTTGCAACACGTCCATTAGGATGTTTGCACCTCGTTGAAATGGCGGCCGGAGAGCGGCAATGTGGGTAATTAACCCCTCCGCATCTAGCGCTCAGCTGCGGCAATTAAAGCTCATTTGAATCACGAGTAACCACCGTGGTTACTCGTGATTAATCCGAGATGAGCATCCCTGATAGTGATCTCATCATATGGAGATATCTATCTTAATCTGATTTTATAGGGGTGTGGTTTATAAGAGTTGATTATAAGATGGCCAGCATGTGAACAGTTGCTGTCTTCGGCTCAGGTGCTTATAGTATTTCAAACAAGTTATGTCTGTAACTAATCGCGCCTAACACAATTGTGCAGACGTTCTGAGAACTTTAAGTTCCACACAAAAGTTACAGATTGCCCAGCAAACTCATGGAGAACCAAACGTACAAGGAGATTGTAAGGGTCAAAAAAAGTCCTCTTACGTAAATGTTATGAAAAACAGAAGGTATGAGCAATTTTTCAGGTTAGTGGCAGCATGTGAGTTCTCCCACAATGCATCACTGCTGAATATGCAAATCATCCCTAACACAACTACAGGCACAAAACTAAATGATGGACTCTTTAACACAATTTTTAAGCCTACTTCTTACATCTTACCCTGATCCTAACACCTACACTGTTAAACTCTGACAGTAACCCAATAAAGGTGCATAACACAAAACTACACAGTTACTTGTTACTTATATAATAATTTTAGCTAAGCTGATTTTAGCTAGCTCCGCCTACCACTAACTCTCTTATTTATTAGCAATGTTGAAGGTCTTGTGCCTTTCATGTTTGTACTATTTGCAATAAATATATTCTAAATATCTGGTTGGCTGAGTCCTCCAGATCCATTTTCTTTTAAGCTGAATTATAGAACGGTTTTATTGAGAGCTGTCCAAGCATCTCTCTCTGTCCCATCATCCTATGCATGATGAAGTTAGGAAAGAGCTGGGATGGGCTAGCAGTAAATCTTTCCCATGTGCACAGATCATTTCTCTGACCCAGCTCACCTCCTTTTTCTGCCAAAGGATGAACTCTTTGCTGCCAGCACTGCAGGACTACAGCTGGGAGCAGTCTCTCGTCCCTTCTTAATTTGTAAAGTACAAAAACACTCCCCACAACCTAGAATTAATTAAAACTTGATGATTACACTTGGGAAGATGGAGATTGGCTGTGCACGATCGATGTGAGCTCCCTGTATACTGTGATCCCCCATGGGAAGGGGATTGAAGCAGTCGAATTCTTTATGCAGGAGGCCCACGATTTGGAGGAAAATCAGATTCAATTTGTTTTAAGAAGTATATCTTTTATTTTACAGCATAATTACTTCAACTATGAGGGCCAATACTTCCTCCAGAGCACCGGGACGGCAATGGGGACGCGGTTCGCACCTTCCTTTGCGAACCTCTATATGTCCCACTGGGAATTATTTCATTTGAACGGCCCGGGGGGCCCCGGGTCCGCCCTGGTGCTCTGGAGGAGATTTATAGATGATGCCTTTTTCGTATGGCGAGGGAGCAAGTCCAGCTTGGATGTATTCCTTGCATGGATTAATGATAATAGTTATAATCTGAAATTCACAAGTGAGTGCAGCCAGCAACAAATCCACTTTTTAGATTTGACTATTTATAAAGAAGAAGGTCGCCTACTAACGAAAACATACTTGAAACCAGTGGACACCAATAGCTTTATTAATGTTGACAGTTGTCACCATTTTAGATGGCTCATGAACATTCCAGGTGGCCAATTCCTGAGATTGAGGAGGAACTGTTCCAAATTGACAGACTTCCAGGAGGAAGCAGAAATTTTACAGGAAAGATTAGAATCTAAGGGGTACTCCAAGGAATTGGTCACTGAAGCCAGAAAAAGGGCCATCAATACAGAGAGGAGCAAATTAGTACAAGCAAACGATAAACGATCTGATTTAACTAGTCTACAACCTAACTTAATAATGCAATATTCCTCTCAGGCACCCAAGGTTAGAAATATAGTGGGAAGGTATTGGCACTTATTGCGGGAGGATCCCTTACTCACTTCGATTATACCAGAGAACCCCAGAATGATTTTCAGGAAAACTAAAAATCTGGGTAATATATTAGCGCCCACTATAAAATCGACCAGAACCAGGAAAAGTGATGGATATTTTAAAAAATGCGGATTCTGCAGAGCATGTCGTGAGTCAAACACACCGGTGGAAAGGATACATGATGTTACATCAATGGTTAACAAGGAAACTTTCAAGATCAGAGATGTCACCAACTGTGACACAAAGGGGGTAATATATGTATTAACATGCCCCTGTTACAAACATTATGTGGGAAGAACCAAACGTGCTCTAAAAGAAAGACTTAGCGAGCACTGTACAAACATTATAAAAGGAAATAAAAAACATCCCCTTTCAGAACACTATAGGACAACGCACGGATGTTCCTTTAAGGGAACAAAATATTGCGGAATAGAGCAAGTTAATAGATCCTGGAGAGGCGGGGACTACTTGCGAGAAATGTCCAGACGAGAAACGATGTGGATATTTAACCTTAATTCTATGATACCCCATGGACTGAATAAAGATTTGGATCTTTACGCATTTGACTGAAGGCTGTGACAAGACGTATGGCTTAAACACTATAAGAGAGCCTCTGATTCCCCCATACAGCTCAGCTTTGAGAAAGGGAGGCGTTCCTCCCGAAACGTCAGCAGTGCTGTCAGTGTGACGTCACACACCAGAGGGGAAGGAGGCGGAGCCAGGCTACGCGGCTGCTAGCGCCGCAGAAAATTCACGGAAACGTCACCTCCAGCCAAGAGCTCCAACCCACACCACCCTCGCCAGAACGGGAGCCGGGCTAACCCAGCCCGACACAAGCAAGTGTCCAGACTCTCTCACCTAGCTGCCGGCCGGGGCTGGTGAGATTGAGCGGCTCCCCGCAGCAACACTCCACTACCGCTATACGGATCCGGAAGGGTGAGATGGTCAGGCACAGCTCAGTCAATGTAAACCTGTTTTATCCCACGTCTTGAAAGATCCAATTGCCGGTTTGATCTATAACTTCACTGATATATGATTTGATAACATCAGCTACAATTCATTTGGGGTTTTTTTTCATATCAGATCCCATCATTACAACTATTGAGCATAATTAGATGCTGATTCAAACGGAAACCTAATTTGAAGAACATTACAACGAATCTCAATATTCAGTGACACTAATATACAGTTTTGCACTTTTTTGCACAATTTACCCAAATGGGTTTATATGAATATACTCTTTGTTTTTATGGACATTTATACCTGATTTTAACTGCATGCAAGCATAAAATTTACTGATCAACTGATCTAAGTTTAATTAAATTGTGTGTTTTTAGCGCAGTCTGTTTCCAAGTTTACTCCCCACAACCTCCCAGTATGTTTAAAACGGTGTGGAATAAAAGAACCGTGTTAAATTGGCTATGCAAACACAATGTGAAACTTCACTTTTTTTTACAAGTGTCTTATTTTGGTAACTATGGGGGAAAGAGTAGAAGGGATTAATAATTATAGGGGATTTTTTTATATGTATTTGGATGTATTTAAAATGCATTTTTACTATTTGTCCACTAGATGTCCACACACTTTATTCTGTGCACTGTGAAAAGTACACAGAAAGTGAGTATGTGTGTGTTTTTACTTTAAGAATGGTCACAAGCATGATTAGTCATTAACAGGCACTTTGATCAGCTTTGGGATCACATTTTCCTATTCACCGACTAGTGCTCAGTGGGACAGCAAAGGAGGAGCATGCATAAGAACAAGGAAGCATGTATATATACGCCCCTAACCCTTAAGTGAAGTGTTCAGGGGTGTATATATGCGTACCGGGGATCTGCAAGTGGTTAAATATTGCACTAACCTGAAATCAACCCTAATACTAACTGCACTCTCATATTAACCTTAGATTACTCAGCGCTGCGTAATATGTTGGCGCTTTAAAAATACAATAAATAATAATAATAATAATTACTAATAAATGAAGGGTTTTTTTTGTCAGCGCTGAGACTAATGTTACCAACATTGCATTGGTCCTACTAAGATCAAGCAAGAGTAAGTTTATTCCTTCTGCTTTGAGCAGTAAGGGAAGTTAGTAAGCGGGAAAAAAATTAATAGAAATGTAAAAACAATATTCCGGTTAGTTTAAAGCTCCAGTGAATAGTGAAGAAAGGTAAAAGGAAGAGCACAGAGCCCTATCTTTCTAAAATCAAATGTTACATGTCAACTAAAAGCTCTTGTTCAGATAGAAATAAAGATTAGTGAAATTCCTACTGTTCAGGTCAGAGGTCGATTTGCTATGCTAATCCAACAGATTTCATTCAGTCAGCTCACAGTTCACTCATTACTGAGTTCACTTGGCACAATTATGTTTACATTAAATGCATTTATATTGAAATAAAAACTCTTTAAAATGACTGTTGATTACTTTGGATTTTGCTGAAGAATTTTGAACAAAGTTTAACTCCAGGAAGAACTTAAAATTATCGGGTAAGTCAGGATTCACACTAATTAAAAATCTTGTGCATTTTGTGAATGTGTGAAAACGCATGTGCTGCACATCCAGTGGCGTAAGGAGGAGATTGGGGCCCCAGTACAAGTTTTACATGGGGCCCAATGCACTTTGTTGATATGTAATGAAAAAAGTGCTTAATTTTTACAATAATTATGTATAAAAGTCAGTGTTTGCCCATTGTAAAATCTTTCCTTTCCTTGACTTACATTCTGATATTTATCACATGGTGACATTTTTACTGCTGGCAGGTGAAGGATATGCTGCTTGCTTTTATTGGCAGTTGGAAACAGCTATTTCCCACAATGCAATGAGGTTCACAAACATGAAACTGTCAGGGCCATGGTCCTGACATCACACTGTGGGAGGGGTTTCACCACAATATCAACCATACAGACCCTCTCTTCCCCCATTTCCCGATGATCCGTTTGAGAAAAGGAAAAGATTTCTCATGGGAAAGGGGGTATCAGCTACAGATTGTGATGAAGTTCAATTATTGGTTACGATTTCTCTTTAAAGCTTACCACTGTGCAATGCATATAAAGAGGTGTTCATTACCAACATAGCAACAATGAAAAGCTAATAAGATGGAGGAAGGAGGGCCCCTAGTGGGAGCCCCTCTGGTCCAGGGGCCCCAGTGCGGTCGCTACCTCTGCACTCCTTATTGCTACTACACTGTGCACATCTAATAAAATTCAATGGCGAACCACACGTCTGCTAACATTAACTCTTTGCATGCGTGGAAAAAAAAACGTACTTCTCGCAGCATAATAAACTTGCACAGTGCAGGTGAAATACCATTGACTTTCATCATCTGCGTAAAAAAAAATTGCACACAAACATTTGCATACAAAAGAGAATTTCAACACAAAAAATGCATGCAAAATGCATTTATCATTTCACAACAATAAATGTTAGCCCTGCCTATAGTACCCAGCGATCCCAGCGACCTTCCCCCCCCCCCCCCCCCACCCCAATGCCTAAGGACTCTACAATCAAATGAGGGATCTTCTCCTCTATCATTGTGGTGGCAGGCAGCCTGAATGTAAGACTCCAGGAATGCGTTATATATGATAAGTTCTAGAGCTGCAAAAATTGGTTCAAATTTGCTTTAAAGTGGATCTGAACTGTTGCACAGCACACAATGAAAAGTGCTCAATAATTTCACAGCTGTGTTTGTGTGCTTGTTTAACCACATTGGCTTGTCCAGTTAGTCTTATCAGCATCTGTGAGTCAGAGCTGTGAGCTGTGCCATGGCTTTTTTGCTGGTAAACACTGTGACTTAAACGTTTCAGTGCTCCGAGGAAAGTGAAACCAACTCATAAAATGTTTCCATAAAAGTTATCATTATGTATCTGATCTGCTAGAGCAGAGATGAAGTTCTGAGTTTAGTTTCGATTTAAGTACACTGAGGTTGAAGTTCAGAGTAGAGTATTGCATTGCAATGTGATGGAGGCATTTAAATTGCACTGCAATTTTAGATTATGCAACATTCAGAGTGCATCTGGTGCAATGTGATCCAATAGACTACAGTATCCCAACACAGTGCATGTACATTATCGCATAACGTCCGCGTTAAAGTGAACCTAAAGTCACTTAAAAAAAACGAGATTAACTCACCTGGGGCTTCCCTCAGCCCCCTGCAGACGATCGGTGCCCTCGCAGCTCCGCTCCGATGTCCCAGGACCCGCCGGCGAGCACTTCCGGTTTGGCCGTCACCGGCCGACAGGGATGGGAACGCGAGTGATTGTTCGCGTTCCCAGCCTGTATATCGCCCCCTATGCTGCTATTGTGGCCAGGAGGTCGCAATAGCAGCATAGGGGGCGATATACAGGCTGGGAACGCGAACAATCACTCGCGTTCCCATCCCTGTCGGCCGGTGACGGCCAAACCGGAAGTGCTCGCCGGCGGGTCCTGGGACATCGGAGCGGAGCTGCGAGGGCACCGATCGTCTGCAGGGGGCTGAGGGAAGCCCCAGGTGAGTTAATCTCGTTTTTTTTAAGTGACTTTAGGTTCACTTTAACAGTGACAATGAAGAATACTTTTAATTCACTTTATGCTTCACTGTATGCAAAGCAACACTTGCAAAATGTGTGATGTGACTTTTCCACTCCAGATTACGGAACACATCTCCCACTGTGTGCCTAGTCTGAGTCCCATTGGAAAAAATAATACAAAATTGATCAATTTACAAAAGCAATGGTGGTATTAAAAAAAACGAGTTTATTTATACACAAGCTATTAGAGTAATTTTGCAAGCCTATTTAAAGCCAGAGTTCCGCTTTAAACGCTTTAGACATTATTGCCAGTTCACTCCTTGAGGGCATGTGCTCTCTAAATATTTTCAACAGAAGAACTCTTAGAATATTTCCTTAAAATATATTCAAAGTTAGTGAAATGGATGCGGGAAGGGTATGTTCTGCATTTTGGTCACTTCTCTGGGGAATAGGAGATGAGCATATGGTGCCTTGAAGAAAACGTTCAGAATAAATCAGTCACAAGGTTCACACTTTTACAAACTTCCATATCTGGTTTGCATAAAGTTAGCCAGATTTTAGCTCTGTTCTTTCTGCCTGCTTCAGGGCAATTAGTCAGCGGGGAATACGTGCTTGACACTGCGCTGTAACCCAGCCAGGAAGTTGCTTCTGCCAAATATTTTTGTTTGGGAGTGTTAGCGAAATCGGCAAAAGAGCTAATGGAGTATTAAATTACTAAACTATTTTTTTTGAGTAGTGATGGCTTTTACATGTAAATTTGACATGTTAACATAATAACATTATTTGTGTTGCTGGAAATGTTCGGAAATGAAAATAACATGTAGTCCGGAGGTGATATCCGTAACTGCTCATTACAGTTCAGATCAAGAGCGCTTCAGGCCATCTGAACCTTGAAGATGTTCAGTGATTTCCATTATCAGAATCAGAATCATGTTTATTTCGCCAAGTACAACAAGAGTTGTACCCGGAATTGATTTTGGCACAACAGGGTCGGTGGTGGAACAGTAGCAAAATGGTAGTATTTAGCATACAGTAAATATAAAGTTGGTACATACAATGCATACAGCTACTTACAGTGGTACATACAGTAGATACAGAAAATATACAAGGCATAGAATGTAGCATAGATGAAAGAAAGCTTACAGATGGACCCAGGAGAAGGACTGGAGGGTGTAATCCGATGCCATATATGGCACTCAAAACGCTTCTGCAGCGATACCTTGAATCAGATGCCCCCCCAGTCCAACCCTGGAGAAGAGAGAGAGATAGGAGTGAAAAATCAAGGAAAATAAAGATAAAGTGAGAGAGAAAGTGAGAAGGACAGTGAAGAGTGAGTCCCCTTATGCAGGGCAGCCATCAGACGAATCAGGCGTCGAAGTGGCTCAGGTCAGATGGATCAGGCGTCGAGATGGCTGAGATCGATGTGGCCCAGGAGGTACGGACAGTACGGCGGGCCAGTGGGGAAGCCGGTGTGACTTGCCCCACGCGGGTGGCAAAAGTCTTTATAGTGCTCATTGCCCCTTGGCGGTGGAGGATCTGGGGTCAGCGGGGACCACTGGTAACATATGGACTGTCCCGTCTGACATGGATAAGGCATCAGTGGTGTGAACTGCATCCCCAATGTTCTTGAGCAGCATGAGTGACCAGGGGGCCCTGGGGGTGATGCCAGCCTGGGGTGTTTCAGATGGGGGCAGGTTGTTGAGAGCTAAAAGGGGCACTCTGAGTGGGTGGGCCGTAGGAAGCTCCAGGTAAGCCCAGTTTTCTTGTTTAAGACACTACTCAGGGTCCCTATAAGGGGGGCAGGACCTTCATCCTTAATCACACCAAGAATACATAGCACAGAGTCACTATATATAGGACAACTTTAAAACTACGTTAAAAGTTTTCCCAAACTGGCTTAAAACATTGAACATGAATATGGTCCCTGGGTAGTCTTGCTAAGCTGCCAGTAGTGATGAGCTTTTTCCTTTATAACATTTTTTTGGGTGAAAGTTTCACATTCTCACACAGATGAGAATATTGCTAGAACAGTATAGTGTTGTGGTCTTGGGATTTTTAAGTAGGTATGCTCATTTGGGAAACCGAAAAACACAAATCGGAAATCAGATTTCCACAGAAATACAGCATTACCGCAACGCAGTCATTTTAACTCAATCACAGAACTCAGAAGCACTGGACCAACGCAGATTTTTTTTTCAGCAAAAATCGCATTACCCTGGTAATTTTAGACCAATCACAAGACTCGATATTCCTCTGTGATTGGCCTAAAATGTCCATGGTATTCCAATTACCCTGATAAAATTCTGCATTCTCTGATTGGTCCAATACTTCTGAGTTACTTGGAAAATATTTGGCCAATCAGAGCATGTAAAAAAATTACAAAAAAGAAGACTTAGTAATCGGCATTCGGCATTGGCAGAAATTGGAATTTCCGCAGAATTGAAAATCGGCATTTCCGACCATCCCTGCTTTTAAGGGTAGTAAGTATCTCAATATACTTCAGAAATACAAGAAATCGTAGAAATGGACAGCATAGTAGTAGTGGTACAAATAGTATAAACTGCTCCTCTGCCCTACTTGGCATTGGGTCAAGAAGCCTTATAGTGGCAGCACTCTTCTTTCGAGGGAGTGACTACTGAGAATTAGTGCAGGAAACTGGTGTTATCTGAAACAGTTTTGTTAAAAAATGTCCATGTGAGAATGGAGTAAACTGTATCGTTATGCTTTGCCTGGCAGGTATACTGGATAATTCAAAAGTAGTGATGAGCACAAATTTCACATACCGTATATTCCGAAGTATAAGACGACCCCCCAACTTTTCCAGTTCATATATAGAGTTTGGGATATATTAGCCGTATAAGACTACACCTCTTCCAACGCACACCAAACAAAAATAAAAAACAAATATCACATACTGGTGCTATGTATGAACAGATACTGGTGCTGTACTGTATGTGGTACCCAGTATATAACAGTATACAGGTGATTGACTGGTTGGATTGGTCAACTCTCCCTCTACCCAAGTGGATTAGTCAGCTCTCCTGGTCTACCTGTTTATCAGAGCAGTATAGAAGAATAGATCGCGTTGTGCCCATAAAACACTCCTCTTTCACACGTCTTGCCCACCGTTGAATCCTATTTTCCTCCTTCTCTGCCTCTCAGATCTTACACATGTGCGCCTGCGCCGCTTCACTAGTCCTCAGCAGCGAGATCTGAGAGTCAGTAACAGGATAGGGTGTATCACCCGGGATCAATGACGCCCGGCGTATAAGATGACCCCTGACTTTTCAGATGATTTTCAAGGGTTAAAAAGTAGTCTTATATGCCAGAATATACTGTAATCGTAATTTTACTTCATAATCCGCAATTATACAAATCGCATTTTGCTTCTGTAAAGGGTGTTAGTCATATACCTGGTTACACATGGGAACTTTACTAGGGTTTTGAGAATAAACCTTCATTAGAGATAGCCCGAACCTCCAAAAGTTCAGTTCGCGCAAACTTTCGCGAACCGCAATAGACTTCAATGAGGAGGTGAACTTTGAAAGCTAGAAACACTTATGCTGGCCAGAAAAGTGATGAAAGAGATGTTTCAAGGGGTCTAACACCAGGAGGGGGGCATGGATGAGTGGGATAGATGCCAAAAGTCCCGGGGAAAAATCTGGATTGGACACAAAGCAGCGTTTTAAGGGCAGAAATCACATTGAATGCTAAATTGCAGGCCTAAAGTGCTTTAAAACATCTTGCATGTGTATACATCAATCAGGGAGTGTAATTAGAGTACTGCTTCACACTGACACACCAAACTCACTGTGTAATGCATCGCAAACAGCTGTTTGTGTTGCGACTGCCGTGCTGGACTGGTGCGCACCATGGTGAGAGTGCAGGCCGTGGCGGTTTTCAAGCCCATATGGTCGCCAGACTGTGGTAGCTCAATGATAGAACAACAGTGACTGTCCAGCTGATCAAATCTGGTCTGTCCACAATGAAGCAACGACCATATTTTCTTGGGTGTGCCCCCCTTCCCGAGACACTCATATAGCCGTCGGTCATTGCTTCATTGTGATACGCAAGCCCCTTCACCACGGCAAGGTAATGATCACGAAGGGGAATTGGCACATGTACATGCCTTTTGTTTTGTTGTTGCAGCTGCAGTGTAGCCAGAAAAATTAGGCAGGCATGTACATGCACCAGAAAAAGTAGTATAGCGGCCACTGCTAGCAGCGGTCTTAAAAATTCAGGAATCCACCTGGAGTCCTGGACCCTGTTGGTGGTGGCGGAGAAGGCAGTCAAGCGGCCTGCGGGCAGAGATGCTGTGGGGGGGCTGACTTAGTCTTCGGGCAGGCCTTAGCGTGCTTTGCAGACCAGGTATCCGTGGTCAGATGGACCCTTGACCCAATGCTGTGTGCCAGAGTTGTCACCACTTGCCTTTCAACATCACGGTACAGTTTAGGTATCGCCTTTTTTGAGAAAAAATTGCGGCCTGGTATCTTCCACTGCGGTGTGTGGTTTTGCTTTTGTGTGCTGCTTTTCCTCAGGTGGTCATCCCATTGCAGTTTGTGCTTTGTAATCATGTGCCTTCAGAAGGTAGTTGTCCCTATGCGGGTCTTGGTCTTTCCACAGCTCAATTTTCGGTAGTAGAGAGTACAGATGGCATTGCTCTCATCTGAGGCAGACACACAAAAAAATTTCCACACCACTGAGCCCTGGGGTGATGGCACTTTGGTGGTGGCGGCCGACTGAGTGTTAAGTGGGGTGCCAGAATCAGAGCAGGAGGAGGAAGATATGTCACGCTTCTGTGCGGAAGCTGAGAAAGATGAGGTGTTCTGTGTTAAATAGTCAACTACGTCCTGACAATATTGGGGGTTGATGGCACGTGCCTTCTTCTGAACACTGTACTTTGGTCGAGGGCCACACGAAATCATGACAGTGCGACCTCGAACAGACCTGCCAGGTGGCCTGCTCCTGCCTTTTGTTTTGTTAATATTGGGGGGGATGAAGTGAAATGCACTGACTTGACTAATACAATGTGCAGTCAGTCACACTGGTGCAGTTAACAGGTATGCACGGAGTGGTATATCATACTGCGTGCACTCATGTAGGTAGGTGGGTGCACTGTGAACAACATGTAGGTATATGCAGTGATGGGTATTTCAATGTGCACCTGTCACACACAGACAGGTACCGGACAGGCACAGTGACAATGAGTGTGCTCACGTAGGTAGGTGGGTGCACTGTGAACAACAGGTAGGTATATGCAGTGATGGGTATTATAATGTGCACCTGGCACCAGTGGCGTAGCTAGAAACCTCTGGGCCCCAATACGGAATCTGGATGTGGGCCCCCCCCAACAGCCCCCCCCCCCGGCGACAACAGCCCCCCCTCCCCCGGCAACACCCGACACACACACATATCCGAATCCCTATAGCTAGCTACAAGTCCCCCCAGTATAGGTAGCCAGGCATAGGTAAGCCGGTATAGTTGCCCCCGGTATAGGTTAGCCAGGTAGGTGTCTCCAGCATAGGTAGCTAGTATAGTTGCCCCCAGTATAGGTTAGATAGGCAGGCGCCGCCAGCATAGGTTAGATAGGTAGGTGCCCCCAGTATAGGTTAGTTAGGTAGGTGCCTCCAATATAGGTAGCCAGTATAGTTGCCACCTGTATAGGCTAGCTAGGTGCCCCCAATACAGGTTAGATAAGTAAGTGCCCCCAGTATAAATTAGATAGGTAGGTGCCGCCCAGTATAGGTTATATTAGGTAGCTGCCCCCCAGTATAAGTTAGATGAGGTAGGTGCCCCCCAGTATAAGGTTAGATGAGGT
This sequence comes from Hyperolius riggenbachi, assembly GCF_040937935.1. Lineage (NCBI taxonomy): Eukaryota > Metazoa > Chordata > Amphibia > Anura > Hyperoliidae > Hyperolius > Hyperolius riggenbachi. The sequence continues at coordinate 86,357,848 of NC_090646.1, read as the reverse complement.
AGGTGCCCCCCAGTATAGGTTAGATTAGGTAGCTGCCCCCCAGTATAGGTTAGATTAGGTAGCTGCCCCCCAGTATAGGCTAGATAGGTAGGTGACCCCCAGTATAGGTTAGATTAGGTAGGTGCCCCCCAGTATAGGTTAGATTAGGTAGGTGCCCCCCAGTATAGGTTAGATTAGGTAGCTGCCCCCAGTATAGGTTAGATTAGGTAGCTGCCCCCCAGGATAGATTAGGTAGCTGCCCCCAGGATAGATTAGGTAGCTGCCCCCCAGGATAGATTAGGTAGCTGCCCCCCACGATAGATTAGGTAGCTGCCACCCCCAGGGTAGATTAGGTAGCTGCTCCCCCCCAGGATAGATTAGGTAGCTGCCCCCCCAGGATAGATTAGGTAGCTGCCCCCCCCCCAGGATAGATTAGGTAGCTGCCCCCCCAGGATAGATTAGGTAGGTAGCTGCCCCCCCAGGATAGATTAGGTAGGTAGCTGCCACCCCAGGATAGATTAGGTAGGTAGCTGCCCCCCCCCAGAATAGATTAGGTAGGTAGCTGCTCCCCCAGAATAGATTAGGTAGGTAGCTGCCCCCCCCAGGATAGATTAGGTAGCTGCCCCCTCCCCCAGGATAGATTAGGTAGCTGCCCCCCAGGATAGATTAGGTAGGTAGCTGCCGCCCCAGGATAGATTAGGTAGGTAGCTGCCCCCCCAGGATAGATTAGGTAGGTGGCTGCCCCCCCAGGATAGATTAGGTAGGTAGCTGCCCCCCCAGGATAGATTAGGTAGGCAGCTGCCCCCCCCAGAATAGATTAGGTAGGTAGCTGCCCCCCCCCAGGATAGATTAGGTAGGTAGCTGCCCCCCCCCCAGGATAGATTAGGTAGGTAGCTGCCCCCCCAGGGTAGATTAGGTAGGTAGCTGCCCCCCCAGGATAGATAAGGTAGGTAGCTGCCCCCCCAGAATAGATTAGGTAGGTAGCTGCCCCCCCCCCCAGGATAGATTAGGTAGGTGGCTGCCCCCCAGGATAGATTAGGTAGGTAGCTGCCCCCCCAGAATAGATTAGGTAGGTAGCTGCCCCCCCCCCCGAATAGATTAGGTAGGTAGCTGCCCCCACATAATGGAGGGGGGGGAGCCGGAGCCGCGGGGAGGGCAGCCCGACCTTCCTCTCCCCGGGCCCCCCCCCCTCAGATGCAGAGTGACGCGCACGGAAGAGCTGTAGGCGGAACTCACCTCCGTCCCTGGTTCCAATCGCCGCTGGTCTCCTCCCGCTCTGCATAGATGCTGTTACACACGCAGCTTCCTGATTAGCCGGAAGCTGCGTGTGTAACAGCATCTATGCAGAGAGGAGACCAGCGGCGATTGGAACGCAGGGAGGTGAGTTCTGCCTTCAGCGCTTCCGTGCGCGTCACTCTGCATCTGAGGGGGGGGGGGGGGGCCCTCCATTACAGCGCCCCCCCTCCTAATAGCGCACGAACACATGGGCCCCCGGGCCCCTCCCCCGCCTCTTTAGGAGCCGGGCCCGGTCGCCAAGGCGACCGTTGCGACCCCGGTCCCTACGCCACTGCCTGGTAGTGTTGGGCGAACATCTAGATGTTCGGGTTCGGGCCGAACAGGCCGAACATGGCCGCGATGTTCGGGTGTTCGACCCGAACTCCGAACATAATGGAAGTCAATGGGGACCCGAACTTTTGTGCTTTGTAAAGCCTCCTTATATGCTACATACCCCAAATTTACAGGGTATGTGCACCTTGGGAGTGGGTACAAGAGGGAAAAAAAATTTAGCAAAAAGAGCTTATAGTTTTTGAGAAAATCGATTTTAAAGTTTCAAAGGGAAAACTGTCTTTTAAATGCGGGAAATGTCTGTTTTCTTTGCACAGGTAACATGCTTTTTGTCGGCATGCAGTCATAAATGTAATACATATAAGAGGTTCCAGGAAAAGGGACCGGTAATGCTAACCCAGCAGCAGCACACGTGATGGAACAGGAGGAGGGTGGCGCAGGAGGAGAAGGCCACGCTTTGAGACACAACAACCCAGGCCTTGCATGAGGACAAGAAGCGTGCGGATAGCATGCTTTGTACCACCATGCAGTCATAAATGTAATAAAGATAAGTGGTTCAATAAACAGGGACCACGCGGCAACGCTAACCCAGCAGCAGCACACGTGATGGAACAGGAGGAGGCGCAGGAGGAGAAGGCCACGCTTTGTGAGACACAACAACCCAGGCCTTGCATGAGGACAAAAAGCGTGCGGATAGCATGCTTTGTACCGCCATGTAGTCATAAATGTAATAAAGATAAGAGGTTCAATAAACAGGGACCACGCGGCAACGCTAACCCAGCAGCAGCAGCAGCAGCAGCACACGTGATGGAACAGGAGGAGGCGCAGGAGGAGAAGGCCACGCTTTGTGAGACACAACAACCCAGGCCTTGCATGAGGACAAAAAGCGTGCGGATATAGCAGCAATGCTTTTTGCCGCCATGCAGTCATAAATGTAATACAGATGAGAGGTTCAATAAACAGGGACCGGAAACGCTAAACCATCCCAGATGTTCATCGGTCATGTTACTTGGTTGGGGTCCAGGAGTGTTGCGTAGTCGTTTCCAATCCAGGATTGATTCATTTTAATTTGAGTCAGACGGTCTGCATTTTCTGTGGAGAGGCGGATACGCCGATCTGTGATGATGCCTCCGGCAGCACTGAAACAGCGTTCCGACATAACGCTGGCTGCCGGGCAAGCCAGCACCTCTATTGCGTACATTGCCAGTTCGTGCCAGGTGTCTAGCTTCATGCCCGGTTTCAGGTCCAGCGGTGCCAGCCACAAATCCGTCTGTTCCTTTATTCCCCTCCAAATTTCCTCCCCTGTGTGCTGCTTATCCCCAAGGCAGATCAGCTTCAGCAACGCTTGCTGACGCATGCCAACAGCTGTGCTGCACTGCTTCCACGATCCTACTGCTGCTGGTGCTGGGTTAGCATTTCCGGATGAGGTACAGCTTTGAGATGCGTTGGAGGAGAAGGAGTCAGAGAGGTAGGTGCTGCTGTTGTTATCCAGCTGTTTGCGGCGTGGGCAACACCCGCGCCGTAGCAGGTGAGGAATCGCTGCCAGGCTCCACAAGGTTCACCCAGTGCGCGGTAAGGGAGATGTATCGACCCTGGCCGAACGCACTCGTCCAGGTGTCAGTGGTGAGGTGAACCTTGCAGGCAACGGCATTCTTCAAGCTTCGGGTTATTTAGCTGACCACGTGCTCATGCAACTCAGGCACTGCAGAGCGCGCAAAGTGGTAGCGGCTGGGAACCACGTAACGTGGGATGGCCACTGACATCATGCCCTTGAAGCTGTTTGTCTCCACCACTCGATATGGCAGCATTTCGCAGGCCAGAAGCTTGGCTATGCTGGCTGGCTGTTACTGCCACGGCCCGGGGGTCATTTGCTGGCAATTTCCTCTTGTGCTCAAACATCTCAGAAACAGACAACTCAACCGTAGCGCTGCACACCGAAGGGCTGTTGGTTGTTGTGTTTGATGAACACTGGGAGACCTCAAGAGCACTAGTCCGGAAAGTGACAGTGTCAGCATCGTCTGATGTTTGTGAATGTTGTGAACCACGCAATGGCTGGGCTACTGCTGCTGCTGAGGCGGGTCTGGTGGTGAGTCTGGTGAACCCAAGGGAGGCAGTGTTGCTGGTGGTACCCTGTCCTGCCGCGTTTGCCCACAGAGTGGGATGTTTGGATAGAATGTGGCGGCTCATGCTGGTGGTGGAGAGGTTGTTAATACTTTTCCCCCTGCTCAGGCGGGTCTTGCACACCTTGCAAATCGCCATGGTAACATCCTCAGTGCAGTCTTCAAAGAAAGCCCAGACTTTAACTGGCTGAGGACTCGGACCTCGTGCGTGATGTGCTGGTGCTGCTTAACCCACTGCTGGACGCTTGAGAGGTCATCCAAGTAATTATCTGGTCCTGTTCTTTTGGATCTGTGAGGGTTGTTGTCCTGGACAACATGGGCAGTATTGAGTGGGTTTTCTTGGGTGCTCCCCTGTGGCCTGTACGTGAACCGTCAGGGGAAACACCTCTTCCCTTGCCCCTCCCTCTTTCACCGGATTTCTTCCTCATTTCACTTATCCTTAAAGTACACGCTGACTGGCAGCAGTACAGTGGCAGTACAGAAATGCTATACAGTGGTGGGTGAGCGGTGTACCACTATTGTCAGCAGTGACACAGAGCACAATGCTATACAGTGGCGGGTGAGCGGTGTACTACTGTTCCCAGCAGACACAGAGTGGAAGTAAACACAATGCTATATAGTGTGGCTGAGCCGTGTACACAGAGTGGCATTAAACACAATGCTATATAGTCTGCTATATAGTCACCCCGAACAGGGTGATGTTCTGCAGAACCCGAACAGTGGCAAACACTGTTCGCCCAACACTACTGGGAGGGAACGCAGATTTTAGTACCTAAACACACGATACAACATGTTTTCCGGGGTCGGACTCTGAGGCACATACAGATGGTCCCGATCATCATCCTCATCATACAACTCTTCTCCTGAGTCTGACCCACCCACCACCTCTGCCACCCCAACATCCCCAGACACAGACCCCTCATCGTCCTCAACATTAACTTGGGATGCTGGCCTGAGCCAGACCTCCTCCTCCACATCAGGCCCCATCATCTCCTCAATGGCAGCCCTCATTAATCGCTCTGGCGACGGACTGATGGACACAACGTTCTCCTCCGGGGAGGGCTGCTGCTGACCACTGGCTGCTGGGGTGGATGTTATAGCTTGCGTGGGGCGTTGGCTGTTGCTGTTGTTGGGAGTGCTGCTCACAGCGGAGGTCTCTGGGGAACTCATGTTGAGCTCATATAGTGGTTGACGGTGAGTGGAGTATTACTGATCCCAGCAATATACACACTGACTGGCAGAGTACGCAATGCTATATAGTGTGGCTGAGCGAGGTACACAGAGTGGCAGTAAACAGAATGCTATATAGTGTGGCTGAGCGAGCGGTGTACCACTATTCCCAGCAGACACAGAACAGTGAACAGAATGCTATATAGTGTGGCTGAGCGAGCGGTGTACCACTATTCCCAGCAGACACAGAACAGTGAACAGAATGCTATATAGTGTGGATGAGCGAGCGGTGTACCACTATTCCCAGCAGACACAGAACAGTAAACAGAATGCTATATAGTGTGGCTGAGCGAGCGGTGTACCACTATTCCCAGCAGACACAGAACAGTGAACAGAATGCTATATAGTGTGGCTGAGCGAGCGGTGTACCACTATTCCCAGCAGACACAGAACAGTGAACAGAATGCTATATAGTGTGGCTGAGCGAGCGGTGTACTACTGTTCCCAGCAGACACAGAACAGTACACAGAATGCTATATAGTGTGGCTGAACGAGCGGTGTACTACTGTTCCCAGCAGACACAGAACAGTACACAGAATGCTATATAGTGTGGCTGAACGAGCGGTGTACCACTATTCCAAGCAGACACAGAACAGTGAACAGAATGCTATATAGTGTGGCTGAGCGAGCGGTGTACCACTATTCCCAGCAGACACAGAGTGGCAGTAAACAGAATGCTATATAGTGTGGCTGAGCGAGGTACACAGAGTGGCAGTAAACAGAATGCTATATAGTGTGGCTGTGCAAGCGGTGTACTACTATTCCCAGCAGACACAGAGTGGCAGTAAACAGAATGCTATATAGTGTGGCTGAGCGAGGTACACAGAGTGGCAGTAAACAGAATGCTGAGCGAGCGGTGTACTACTATTCCCAGCAGCGACACACAATGACTGGGGGGGACCCTGGCTAGCGTGGCTGGAGCGCGAACTACCCTGCCTGCCTACCCAAAGCTAAACCCACAGACAAATGGCGGAGATATGACGTGGTTCGGGTATTTATTTACCCGAACCACGTGACAGTTCGGCCAATCAGAGCGCGTTCGGGTCCGAACCACGTGACCCGTTCGGCCAATCACAGCGCTAGCCGAACGTTCGGGGAACGTTCGGCCATGCGCTCTTAGTTCGGCCATATGGCCGAACGGTTTGGCCGAGCACCGTCAGGTGTTCGGCCGAACTCGAACATCACCCGAACAGGGTGATGTTCTGCAGAACCCGAACAGTGGCGAACACTGTTCGCCCAACACTACTGCCTGGCACAGTAGTAATTATACCACCAAGGGGCCAAAGGCCAGCTGCGACTGATGGACAGGGCTGTATATAATGCAAGAATCAGCAAGGAGCAAGCTAAGAAGCCTACAAGAGCCTAACTTAGCTTTACCTATAAGTCTCTGGATCTACACAGCAGATCTCCCTTCTCTAATTAACAGGGGCGGCGCCAGGGGGGTGCAAGGGGGTGCTCGAGCACCCCCTAGAATTGTCCAAGCACCCCCAAAGCACCCCCTGGAGTGAACTGACTTCAGGCGTCTAAAAGACGCCAAGTCAGTTCACACAGCGGCAGCACGGAGCAGCAGGCAGGGCTACGGTAAGATGGCCGCCCGGAGCCCTGTTCTGCAGACTTCGGGCGGCCATTTTCCCGTAGCCCTGCTCTCAGCATGCAGGCAGGAAGTCTCGTCGGGACGTCGGGAAGGAAGAGGATCGTGGGCGCGCGGGCGGTGCGCGCCACAAGGAGGTCGGGACTCGGGACAAGAGGTCGGGAAAGAAGGTCTTCTGGCTGTAGGTGAGTAAATGGGTTTTTCTTTTCTTTTTCAGGTGATGCTGATTGTGCATATTGGGGTCATATCTGCTACGGATTGTGCATATTGGGGTCATATCTGCTACGGATTGTGCATATTGGGGTCATATCTGCTACGGATTGTGCATATTGGGGTCATATCTGCTACGGATTGTGCATATTGGGGTCATATCTGCTACGGATTGTGCATATTGGGGTCATATCTGCTACGGATTGTGCATATTGGGGTCATTTCTGCTACCGATTGTGCATATTGGGGTCATTTCTGCTACCGATTGTGCATATTGGGGTCATTTCTGCTACCGATTGTGCATATTGGGGTCATTTCTGCTACGGATTGTGCATATTGGGGTCATTTCTGCTACCGATTGTGCATATTGGGGTCATTTCTGCTACCGATTGTGCATATTGGGGTCATTTCTGCTACCGATTGTGCATATTGGGGTCATTTCTGCTACCGATTGTGCATATTGGGGTCATTTCTGCTACCGATTGTGCATATTGGGGTCATTTCTGCTACCGATTGTGCATATTGGGGTCATATCTGCTACGGATTGTGCATATTGGGGTCATATCTGCTACCGATTGTGCATATTGGGGTCATATCTGCTACCGATTGTGCATATTGGGGCCATATCTGATAACGATTGTGCATATTGGGGCCATATCTGCTACCGATTGTGCATATTGGGGCCATATCTGCTACCGATTGTGCATATTGGGGCCATATCTGCTACCGATTGTGCATATTGGGGCCATATCTGCTACCGATTGTGCATATTGGGACCATATCTGCTACCGATTGTGCATATTGGGACCATATCTGCTACCGATTGTGCATATTGGGACCATATCTGCTACCGATTGTGCATATTGGGACCATATCTGCTACCGATTGTGCATATTGGGACCATATCTGCTACCGATTGTGCATATTGGGACCATATCTGCTACCGATTGTGCATATTGGGACCATATCTGCTACCGATTGTGCATATTGGGACCATATCTGCTACCGATTGTGCATATTGGGACCATATCTGCTACCGATTGTGCATATTGGGACCATATCTGCTACCGATTGTGCATATTGGGGCCATATCTGCTACCGATTGTGCATATTGGGGTCATTGGACGTGTTTTTTGTTAAAATCTGCTCACATTACGTGTATTTTCTTGAGAAAACCTGCACAATTATGTGAATTTTCTGGGAAAAGGGTCACCAAAACTTGGGCCCTCTGTCTTTGCGTTGCACTTTTAAAGGGAACCCGAGGTGAGAATAATATTGAGGCTGCCATATTTATCTCCCTTTAAGCAATACCAGTTGCCTGGCTGCCATGCTGGTCCTCTGCCTCTTATTCTTTCAACCATAGACCCTGAACAAGCATGCAGCAGGTCAGGGGTTTCTGACAATATTGTCAGAACTGACAAGATTAGCTGCATGGCTTGTTTCTGGTGTAATTCAGTTCACTACTACAGCCAAATAGATCAGCAGGGCTGCCAGGCAACTAGTATTGTTTAAAAGGAAATAAATATGGCAGCCACCATATCACTCTCACCCTGGGTTCACTTTAAATTACAGTTAGCCCCGCCCTCATCCGGTCATGACCACGCCCTTTTTTTCGCCGCGGCGCGCAGTAGCCACACCCATTTTTTTGCCGCGGCGCGCGTCAGCTCCCCCGGAAATTGGTCCAGCACCTGCATAGCACCCCCTAAAAAAATTTCCTGGAGCCGCCACTGCTAATTAATGCAGGCACAGGAGTGAGTGAAAAGCCTAATGGCCCATACTCACGAGGGACAAATGTCGCCGCAACACGCGGGGCGCGCGTGTTGCGGCGACAGGTCGCCCATGAGTAAGGGCCGCGCGCACCCCGAACTGTCGCCCGTCGCTGATGTCGCCAAGCGATTGAAATGTTCAATCGCCTGGCAACAGTCGCCGCCGCAACTCCGCCACAGCTGTCGCTAGTCCGCGTGAGTACGCGGACTAGCGACAGCAACCTCCATTGAGCTACGCATAGCTTCCAGCGTGGGGAGGAGGAACGTCGGCGACAGCTTCCGTCGCGCCGCTGGTCCCTCTTCCGCGTGTGTACGCGGAGGGACCTGGCGAGGAGCTGTCGCCGGCCTGTCGCCCACACGCTCACGTGTGCTGGCGACAGGCCACTTTTGCCGCCCGTGAGTATGGGCCATAACGCTGTCTGCCTTTGATAAGGGGGGAGTGGCTCCAGGAGGGAGTGTAGCCTGATAGGCTACAATGTGCCTTCTGACTGTGATGTAGAGGGTCAAAGTCAAAGACCCTCATGATGCACTATGGGGGCGAACCGAACATCCGGAAAAGTTTGCGGTTCTCCGTGATCGCGAACCATGGAAGCTTGCTGAGAACCGTTCGCCGCCGAACAGTTTGGGCCATCTCTAACCTTCATATAAAGTAGAGCCAGTTTACTTATCAGTATATTTTTTTTAATGTGGTAAGAAAGTGGAAGTACCTGGAAGAAACCGACTCTAACATGGGAAGAATGCAAGCTCCATGCAAATAATGTCCTGGTCAGGAAATTAACCTAGGACTCTGTTGTTGCAAGCCAAGAATACTGGCCACTTAGCTACCATGCTGCTTTCTAGAAATGGTCAGAAAAATTCTGTGGAATACCAATGTCCGAGTTTCGGATCGAAAATCGTCTTTCTGCAGTGGTAATCGAAAATTAGAAATTGGCGTCAGAAATCGGCATTCTGCAGAAATTTTGCATTCTTACAACTCGGGAATTTTTAGCCCAATCACAGAGCTTAGAAGCATTAAACCAAGTAAAGCTACTCATATCTTAAAGCGGGAGTGTCACCATAAAAATCAAATTTCAACAGCAACTGGTCTGAGTGTATTAAGTGATAAAGATGCGAATCCTTCATTCAAAAATTTTTCTGCTGTTGTGGTTTGGAGTTATCACATACTTTAGGAGCACTGGCCCTTTAATAGTCAGTGCCAAACAGTTGCATGCTGGGGGTTCTTTTTATCTACAGTATAATATATTCCTCCTCTTCCATTTATTTCCCTGCCTGGCTGCTTATCTGAAATTTTGAAAAGATATTTTTGGGTAGGATCCTTTATGTTGTGAAGGATCAAAACACAGTCCTCTTTAAGGGCAGTCCACCTTGCCCCCCATGACTAGTATATTGCTTTAGAAAAGGACTCATATAATCAATGCAATCTCAAAAATACAAAATATTCCTTATAGAAAAAGCTTTATTGACACATATACAAAAAGGTATATCCAAAAATAGAAAATATAAAAACACAGTTCTTTAATATCAAATAGTGATAGTAAGTGGTTGCAGCTTTTTGGGTATTTATTTTTCAAAAGCTGCAACCACTTATCAAGTCAAATTAGATATCGTTCTTGTGTCTTTGGCTCTATGAGGACCCACTATTTGATATTAAAGAACTGTGTTTTTATATTTTCTATTTTTGGATATACCTTTTTGTATATGTGTCAATAAAGCTTTTTCTATAAGGAATTTTTAGTATTTTTGAGATTGCATCGATTATATGAGTCCTTTTCTAAAGCAATATACTAACTGCTTATCTGAAACACAATCCTCTGCACACTTGTATTTACAAGCAAGGCTAAGGTGACTCAGCAATTGGAGGAGAAAAGAAAAAAAAAGTTAAGGGCAGAAGTGAGATCAGGATTTAGCCTCAAACTGTGGGCAAAAGACATGGTTCCCACCAGGAACAGAATTCTCTTCATTTACTATATAACATTTACTGAAATCAAAACGTGGACAGTACAATACATGTGTTATGTAAGTAGATCAAGTATTTATCTACTTATATATGTGTTTTTACCATAGTATGGCTAATCCTACTGCTTTAAGTTTACTTTAATTAAGATGTCCAGGGAAGAACGGATAAATAATAGTTTGATTCTCAAATGAACTTTAAAAGGTACATTAATTCTTGGGGCCTCTGATTTTGCAATTCTCATTGTCTTGACTTGGCCTTGGCTGCTGAAGTTACTTAGGTGGAGCCCTCATAGAAATGCAATAAAGTCATTATTAACTGGTAGTTGACAGTGCCATACTGGGCCCTGAAATGAATTTATCATCTGACTTTATAGTGATTGAATGTAAGAGGAATTAGAGGGAAAATTAGTAATGCACCATTTAAATGTAACAATAATTGCATCATAAAAAGAATGTCTTTTCAGACAGACACAGAGGTGCTCATAGTTTCCAGGTGACCTTTTTGAGACACATAACATTGGTGCTAAATAAAAATTGTTTGTAATTCTTTTTGATTATTCATCCATTTTTAAAGTGACACTGAAGTGAAAATAAATGTATGATATAATGCATTGTATGTGTAGTACAGATGATTAATAGAACATTAATAGCAAAGAAAAGAGTCTCATATTTTTATTTTCAGTATAGCTTTTTTTTATAACATTGCATCATTCTCTAATACTTACAATTACAAACAACACGCATTTTAAACTGTGAAACTGTGCAGAGATAATGACCCTTTGAACTCTCCTGCAGTAAAGCCTTATCTGAAGCTGTTTTTCACTGTTTCTTTGATGTATAATTGATTCAGGTAATAGGACACAAGTTGGGTCAGAGAGCTCAGAGAAGCTCTTCTGCATAGATAACAACTGAAGTTTTTTAGCACTTCCTGTACTGGAACCAAGATGAGACTCTTTCTTTTGCTACTAATGTTCTATTCCTTAGCTGTACTATACATATAATTCACTATATCATAAGTTTATTTTCACTTCAAATTCCCTTTAAGCTATGTCAGAACTTAAAGTAATAATTTACAGAAACACATATCAGAAAAAGCTGACACTTTGAAGCTACCAAAGGGTCCGTTTAACAACTTAAAGCGGAACTGTCTTCACTTACCTGGGGCTTCCCCAAGCCCCCAGCAGCCGTCCTGTCCCGCACCGGTCCTGCCCGAGCCGCCGCTCTCCCGCCGCCAACTACTTCACGCGTATCCTTTCTTTGCGTCCCCTGCTATTGCAGAGGGGAACACGATGAAAAGATACGATTGGCAGGGCTGCGCTGGCATTGACTTAGAAGTCGACGACACGGCGGCAGAAGAACGGAGGCTCAGGCAGGACCGGCGCGGGACAGGATGGCTGCTGGGGGCTTGGGGAAGCCCCAGGTAAGTGAAACAATGTGTTTAAAAACACTCTACAGTTCCGCTTTAAGGTGTACAAGGATCAATCCCCTATGGTGATTCAATATTTTAAATAACTATCCCAAGCACTCGAAATACAATGTACTCGGTTCTGGCTGGCCAATGCCAAATGCTATAAACGAAATCAAAAATTCTTTATTGACCTGATCAGTCAGCCAGACAGAAGAATAAAAGTCAATCGAGGCGTTAAACTTTCTTCGGTCTTTAAACCATAACATCAGCTTATGAAAAACTTAATATAGAAAAATATAAAAACGGCATGAAGGACCAGAACATACTAGAAATTCCTTTTAGTATTTCAATATATGTAAGTTGCCTGAAAAAAAACAAAACTGAATGAAAGAATTGAACAAACGTGTCTGTAAATCCGTGAAGGTGTATCTTGTGGATGAAATCTGTTCTGCATCAGCATAAAACAGATTGACAGATTTCTAGAGCTCTTTAGATGTTGTAATAAGCGTGTAAGTAGAGATCTATATCACTGCCCATTACAACACAAACAACAACCTATTCGTTTTGTCCTGCAACCCGAGAGCAGCGGTGGGGATTTCAAACCCCCCCAAGGAGCATCAAATGACGTATTGATCAATAGGTTTAAAAAAATGTTAGTGGTCAAAGGAGAGTGCTCTACTGCGAAAATATATATGTCATGAAGATTAGGGGAACATATGAGCTATTAAGGGGACAAAAAGTGAATGCATAGAATCCCTGGTGAGGTCACAATGCATTTACCAGCGATCGAGCTTAAGCCATGTTGCCACAACTTGTCAAAGGTGATGCAACGTGTTCAAATATTTGACCTAGTTAAAAGAAATTGCTACAGGAGGTTGCTTTAAGATGTGACATTTGGTGACATAAATTGGGAATTTAGAAAGGTTCTCAAGACTTTCTGAAAGACCAGTTTTCCTTCAAGTGAGACTAAACTTTCACTAATGAAAAAACAATCATCAACAAACGACCTGCACAAATCTCTCCATCGCAAACAGTATTGCTGCAACTGCTGGCATACAGAGCAGTACAAATCAAAGAGCTACACATGCAAGACGAATTCTTTATGTCCTGGTTATCATTGCGTGATTGTTCTGTTGTTACATTGTCTGGATTTGTTACGTCATCAGTGTCATTGAAAATGAACAACTGCAAAATCAGATTACTCATAAAAAGCACTTACTTCTGACTAACTTTATATTTTAAAAGTATTTCTATTACACAGATATACTCGTTTGAGTGCTACAACTTCTACATGAGAGAATGGCACACCTGTGCTGGAGTGGTTCCTGGTGCAGGATCCCAATGACAAACAGGGAAAATAATAGAAGGGGTCTAAAAACACAGGCTTGAGGCACAATGAGAAAATCTTTTATTGTTCCCACACACGTTATGACATCTGATCTGACCATCACAACCAACAATCGTTTCGGGCACACTAAGTAAATAAAAGTTGCACCTTCTTTCTATCGATCTCAATGACCGATCAATAATAATGAGAAGTGAAAAGTCTTAATTTTGCATCAATTTCACTTTTGGTGAAAATAGGTGAGGTTCTCACGAAAATGCAAAACCAGAATGCATTGTAGTAATAATAATGCAAATTAAGTGTAACTTTTAGGGGTTCTTCACAGTTATCAAAGACAATTCTGCATGTGATATATTGTGTTCTGTACTTCTGAAATTTGATTTTTCCTCTGTGATTTTGCGGTTTTTGTTTTTATTTTTTGTGCATTTTTGAAGTTATTTTTTTCTGTGTTCCTAGTGACTTGCTTTAAATGCCAATCACACATGAAAAAGCAGAGCTGCTGAGAAATTTAAAATGCTAATTTATGCCACCTGAATGCTAATTTATGCAGATCCTGCTAGATCGGTATGGCAGGCAAAGGGTGTATGACCGTACACCTGATTGGCTGACTGGCGCCTGCTGGCCAGATAGAGGTAGGAAATTGCCTGAGCTGGTGTGAGAAAACGCGGAAAAGCCGCCGCGTGTGCTGAAAGCAAGGCGGCTGATTCCGCGTCCAACGCGGCGGTTTGCACGCGTAGGCACGCGTCTGGTGATATGGCAGAACGCGGAAAGCCCATCGCATGTTCTAACAATGGAACGGCTGTTTCGGTGTCCAACGCGGCGGTTTGCACGCGTAGGCACACGTCTGGTAGTGTGGCAGAACGCGGAAAAGCCGCCGCATGTTCTAACTGCAGAGCGGCTGTTCCCGCGTCCAAAGTGGCTGGGTCTGTTAGTCCATATAGATGGATGGAGAGCTACGCGCGCGCGGGCCAGAAGTCAGAAACTTTATACCAGCAGGGGAAGTGTCAGCTGATCAGGACGATCAGCTGATTCCTGCTGGACGCATGATTGGCTGAGAGGCTCGGGCGGGGCAGCAGAGTCCTGCAACTATATATTCTGCTTGCTTGTCAGTTGCTGGTTGTCTGCCATTGCGAACACTTACGTGGAAGCATACAGACCTTAGTCAGATCCTACAGTGTGTTTGAACCAGGAGGACCTGGGAATTCACACTGAGCCAGATTACTTTTGTTTATCACTGTGTTATTCTCTAGCATAGTTCCAGGGTGTTGGGATCACGGCCCTCACACCCCAGACTAGGAATACCGTATATCATCTGTGTTATATTCCAGACTAGTTCCATGGTGCTGAGAACACGGACCTCGCACCCAAGACTAGGGAACTGTATTATCATTTGTGTTATATTCCAGACTAGTTCCAGGGTGCTGAGAAAACGGACCTCGCACCCAAGACTAGGGAACTGTATTATCATTTGTGTTATATTCCAGACTAGCTCCAGGGTGCTGAGAAAATGGACCTCGCACCCAAGACTAGGGAACTGTATTATCATTTGTGTTATATTCCAGACTAGTTCCAGGGTGCTGAGAACACGGACATCGCACCCAAGATTAGGGAACTGTGTTATCATTTGTGTTATACTCCAGACCTGCTTGTGATGCCCATCTTCCAGGGGTCACTAGCTACCAGGTCTTCTTGCTATCCAGCTTGGGACTCCGCCCCTTGGACGACTCAGGCTGCCGCAAGATCTCTGCACTTCCCAAGGGAGGTATTTCTCATACTTCCAAGGACCTCCTGCTCCTTGGGTGGTCCTCTCTCAAAGTATTAGTGTTACACCAAACACTCACATATCCAAAGGTGTCCAGAGGTTAGCAATATATCTGATTGTCGGTGATACTGCAGATCATCAATAATCGGGTATACATCTGCATTCTTGGTGATACTGCAGATCACCAATAATCAGATTCTCTCTGCGTGCTGACACCAATCGTTACAGCTGGTAGTGAGCAATTGTGTGTGTTGCAGTTTGCATTCAATTTAGAGGTGATGGGGGTGAAGTCCCTGGAGGTGAGAGAGCCAGGGCTCGCCAACATTTCCTTCTAGGTATCGCATGGTGATTTGGGGGCCCCAGCAAGTGAGAGAGGCTGGGGCCCCCAGTTGTCGTGCGAACCAGTGTTTGGGGTTTTAAATTTCTGTTTTGCAGCTTCCAGGATGCGGTTGACAGGTGAGTGGTTAGGGAGGGGACTGTGTGGGAGATGCCTAAACGCGGCGGTCCCTGTAAAATATGTAATCAACGATTACGTCCAACCAAGCCTCCCACCTTAATGCTAATTTATGCAGATCCTGCTAGATCGGTATGGCAGGCAAAGGGTGTATGACCGTACACCTGATTGGCTGACTGGCGCCTGCTGGCCAGATAGAGGTAGGAAATTGCCTGAACTGGTAGTGAGCAATTGTGTGTGTTGCAGTTTGCATTCAGTTTAGAGGTGATGGGGGTGAAGTCCCTGGAGGTGAGAGAGCCAGGGCTCGCCTACATTTCCCTCTGGGTATCGCATGGTGGTTTGGGGACCCCAGCAAGTGAGAGAGGCTGGGGCCCCCGGCTGTCGTGCGAACCAGTGTTTGGGATTTTAAATTTCTGTTTTGCAGCTTCCAGGATGCGGTTGACAGGTGAGTGGTTAGGGAGGGGACTGTGTGGGAGATGTCTACACGGGGCGTCCCTGTAAAAAATGTAATCAACGATTACATTCAACCAAGCCTCCCACCTGAATGCTAATTTATGCAGATCCTACTAGATCGGTATGGCAGGCAAAGGGTGTATGACCGTACACCTGATTGGCTGACTGGCGCCTGCTGGCCAGATAGAGGTAGGAAATTGCCTGAACTGGTAGTGAGCAATTGTTGCTGTGCTTGCACCACCGCTTTCCACATTGACTGCATGCTTTCATTCTGCCTAAGCATCTCTAATGCTTCAAAAAGCCCTGTTCACACAAAAGCTAGGTTCAGCGCTTGGTAACACCGTGCGGGCCAAGTATGAAATGGGGATGCATGTAAAATAAATTCTCATGTGTCATCTGAGAATGGCAACCACTGTGCTCAGATGCAACTACATAGCGGCAGAGGTGGAGCTAGGGTTTTTTAGCGCCCGGGGACAAAGACAGTTTTTGCGCCCCCCCATGGGCGTGGCCATGTATCAGGTGGTTGTGATCGTGGGTGGAGTCAAATGTACAAATGCTGTTTCAATAGCCATTTGTGCCCCCCCCCCTTCATTTAGATAGCCAAATGTGCCCCCTTCCCAATTCAGATAGCTTGATGTGCCTTCCTTTAAATAGCCAGATGTGCCCCTTTAGATAGTCAGATGTGCCCCCTATAAAAACCAGATGTGCTTCCCTTTAGATAGCTAGATGTGCCCCCCTATTAATAGCCAGATGTGCTCCCCTTTAGATAGCTAGATGTGCCCCCCTATTAATAGCCAGATGTGCTCCCCTTTAGACAGCCAGATGTGCCCCACTTTTTCTGCTGCTGTTAACACTTCTGCTCTCCTCTGCAGAGGGAGGGAGAAAAGCAGGAGCACTTTGGGCAGCTAGCGAGCCGCCTCTCATGCACATGGGGGTGCAGCGGCAGTGCTTTATCACACTCACAGTGCTGTGCCCGGGGACCTACATCCCTCCTTGCCCACCCATAGCTACGCCTCTGCTTAGGGGGCTGCCTATCGAAAGCCCACGGCGAGGGCTAGCAAGCATCCAGCCACTGGGGAATGGGAGCAGCTGCCTGTGGAAAAGAGGCCTTAACTTTTCTCCACTATAATTGAAAGCTAAATATAACTGAAACTTTTTAAAACTTTTCCTCGCAGCATCACTCAAACAAAACCATGGCTTTCTAGAGAGGCTATACAGCTTTTACAAACCCTTTACAAAGTAGTTACTACACTCTACCTGTCAACCTAACTTACTTATTTATTTTATTTTACCAGCCGCCCATGTCCGTGAACCCTTTTTACTGGGAGACAACAGTGCAATTTATGAGACCACTTGACTGTATTATCGCTGGTCACAAATACTTTTAAAACACATTTTAAAGGCTCCATAACCCGTAATCTATTGAAATCTTGCTGCCACCTAATTTGTAATAAGAATCTGCTAAACTGCTCATCGATTGAAGAAAAGTGGTCATGGGGAAGATTCTTTTTTTTTTTTTTTTCTTTTATCGCTAACTGCTGAAACAAAGAAATCTATAAAACCACAAGTCTCTGTGCAGCCCAGTGATATGTAGTATTCTTTGAGGTTTCACACTATCGAGTCAATAATCTTCCATTAGCATTGGACAAACTGTCAGGATGACCTGCTGCCCTCCTTTGTGCGGAGTGACTTGGCCTTACCATGCTATATTAATATGAATTTTAGCCCCCTTGTCTGGCGCTATAATTCTCTGTCCATTAGGCTCACATTTCTTTCTTATCAGCTTGTACTATTGATTTGAAAGAATATGTACAGTCAATTTGCACACATAGAGCTACAGAGGTCACCAGAGGACAGCAGTTTGTAGCTTCTGTTATACGTCCGCCGGGTAATATTTATTAACGATTTTCAAGCCATTTATTCTCTACAAGATAATCTTTTAACATTTGTACCAAGGGAAACAAATATTCAAGCAGATATCCATCACCTTCTCGCTTCTTTCCCGGGGTTGGGTTACTCCCTTCTGTGCGATGCTCCCTGGGCTCTTAGGACTAGCTTTTATATGTGGAAGCATTTATGTAAAAGCCTGCAGCAGATCATGCTTATTTGTGTTTTGCAATCTTCATGTAGCTTGTCCATTCTTTGCATTGCAGGGCCGGTTCTAGACTTTTTGCTGCCTGAGGCAAAGTTATGAGAGACCTCCAAAATCCCTGACTTACAGTACAGTGGGCGGCATTGCAGGAAGTGACGAGAGTGGAACACACGCTGGAACGCGGAAGAGGTGAGTCATCCCCGCTCACTGACGCTGCCTGATATCACTACGCTGCTGCTGTACTTAATAGCTGGAGGGGGAGCACAGATCGGGGACCCAGGTGAGGGAGGGAGGGTCCGACCGCCCTCCCCGCCACTGTGCCCAATACCCACTTCCTGCCCACTACCCCCTCCAGCTTGGTGGCCCCCACATTCACGGCCAGGCAGGTGCAGCCCCCCCAACTTTTCCGCCTGAGGAACCCGCCTTAGCCTGCATCATGGGCGGACCAGCCCTGGTGACCGGGGTCTTAATAACAAATCGTGGGTCCCCAAACAAAATTTTGATGGGGATCTTAATGTTCATAACCCTTCCTTTGTCTCTTCTTGGTGACCCTGACAGCCTTGGGCCCATCTTACAAGGCTCGTAGAACAAGTATGGCCATCAGGATCTTCACACCCATAAGATGTGTAGCCACAAAAAACACCTGCTCTGGAGTATCAGAGAAAAGGAAGGGTAGTAGCTGGGGCCCTCCCACACCTCTGGGCCCCTCTGCAGACACAGGAGCTGCTCCCCCATAGTTACACCCCTGAGTGTGACCCAACTCATCCAGGAGAAGATTTCCTTGTTGCATGGATACAGTATTCTCCGCTTGCCTGCTACTCTGGTTACCAATTGGCAACACAGTTTTTTAATTAGTATTTTCCTCATTTGTTATCCCATTGCCTGAAAATACTACACTATTTGGTTCTCCTGGTGTTCTCTGTTCCTTGTTTTTGCATTCCGGCCTATGCAAGTCATCACCCGGATTTCATCCACTGAATACCCTTCATTCCTACAGAACTGTTAGAACTTGGTTTCTTTGGCAAGTCTAGAAGCACATGGAGGGAACACTAATGGGGATGCTGCGAAGCTAGGGACACAACAGAGACACTGGTTATCTAAGAGAATTTTACAGAGGTCATTGGAGGGTTGGGATGTTCATAGGACAGCTGAAAAGCTGGGAGCACACTACATGGAAACTTTAAAGCTGAGAATACACTACAGGGGCTCTTTCAACTGGAATATACACTACCGGGGATCTGTGCAACTTCCTACTTTTATTTCCAGTTCTGCTGGTTCATGCCTTCATGCTATGTTGGGACACACATCTCATCATCTTCCTCCTTCTGAGCAGACTTTATCTCACCATAAACACTGGGATGTGGCACCTTTATTCTGCTTCCTGCTTCTTCATTTTTCGAAATGACCAGTAGAGCCAAGAGTGGAAAATTATCCACTCTACTTTTCTTCTCTCGGCAGGTTAGAAATGGTATTGGTGTTTGAATTTGGCATACCACATTCGGGAACACCCAAATTCTGCCCTACACCATAGTTCAGCACCATTTCAGTACCAAACAACTGGACAGGGTCAGAGGCAGTTCACTAACATGCACTTCATGACATGTTCCATGTGCCGCTGATGCTTCCTCCTTCCTCCTTCCAGCTCATGTGGACCACCCAAAGAAGCACACGTAAGTGAACTGCCCTTGATCCTGTCCGCTTGTTCGGTACTGAAATAGTGCTGAACTGTGGTGTACAGCAGTATTCGGGTGTTCCAAGTTCAATATGTCTAAAGGCAACAACACTACTCAATAATAAGGGTTGAGCATCAGTGCATGGAAGGACTTCACACTACTCCATTCGAAAATACACAATGCTGAAACACTTTCTCTGACTCTCAAATTCTACTGATTAAACATTTCTGGGGGTTATGTCATGGAACAAAAAAAAACTTTTCATGCCTCTCTAGAAACTGGCTGCTCTGTCCCTGGGAGAAAGAGGAGGACGTGCTGGATCGAGTTGAGTGCTGGGTCATCCACTCTACTACATCATCAGGCTGCTGAACTATTAAGGCATGGCCAACCCCACATTTCAAAAACACAGTCATTCCTGACCTCTTTAAATCTTTGCAGCCCTAATAAATTTTGGTTGAGCAGGAACCTAACTGAGGAGTCAATGTTCCTCATCACTGCCTGTTCCTCTTGGGCTGACCATGTTTTTTTTAACTGCCAAAAAATATGTTAGAGAAATAAAGGATGACTCTTAATGAACTGAGATATTAACCTCCATATCTCCTAACACTATAGTTCATAATATTGAACAAGAACAATTAGCACAAAAGGAGGAGGGGCCTTTTTGACAGATTGTCCCCTATCTCTCGGACCATATGGGCTAGTATATCCTAGGAGGATTCAGAGGCTTCCCTCTCCCGATGTAAGTACCGAAATTGAGACCTTTTTTCCCCTTCAGGGTCCCTTTAAAAAGACTGAGCCTTTCTGGCATGCTCCTTTCATACAACTTTTTCAATCAGTTGCTACTTCCCAACTTTGCCTAAATATATTTCAGGCATCAAATCTAAAATTAGTCTATATTTTCACAGAATAATAACATTTCTCAATCTCAACATTGGACATGGTGTCTTTATAATATCGAAAAAATATTAGTTAATTTGCAAATATCATGTTCTATTTTTATTTACAAAACATCCCAACTTTAATGTTAATGTTTAACAAATAAAAATAATAATATGATATAACAATATGTATAACAAGACATGGGCTTGTACTGTTAGTTTATTCATTCAGCTAGGCAGATCTCTAAATGAGACGGTGAACTCAATATAGACGTGGAAAAAAAACCCCAAAAAACATGAAAGCAAGATTATTTTAAAACGGGTGCATTAAAAGTAATCTTGTCATGTCAAATGGTGCATTATACAGCTTTATTGTCAGAAATCTCAGTGGCATTAAATATGAAGTCCCTTGTTACCCATCTATTTGTCAGTTACCAGTAGCTGGCATCCTCATGTGCTCCAGCAGACCGGGGTGAAGTGATGCAGTCATGTAGATCAATCGAAGCAGCCTGGCACTAAGTACAACTGCTGATTACTGTCACAGCTGGGTGAATATATCCCCATAGGTAACCAGCATTTAAAAGAGAGTACTCCTTCTCCATGCCTTTGTTCCCAACACCGTGCAGAGTTGCCAGCATCCAGCCTGTAAACAGTGCGCTTCTCATGCAACCCTTCCTATTAGGAAACATTGCATGTTTGATCCCAGGAAGCAATGGTTTGGAAAAGTTTAATCACAGTTATTTTATCAAACAAAAAAGTTCATCATATACTGTATATATCATATATAAAAAAAAGTCCATCATATGATTCATGTTCAAAGTTACCATTTTTATTTATTGTATTTATAAAGCCAATATATTACGCAGCGCTGTACATTAGTTTAGGTTACAGACAATATTTAGGGGTGACATAACAGCAATAAGACAATACAGGAATACATGCAAAGCAGATCACACAGCACAGTATGAGTACAAGGTAATGCTTAGTCAGTCACTGGATGGGAGCATGGGGATTAGGCAAGTTGAGTTATTATTATTATTTAGTATTTATATAGCGCCGACATCTTCCGCAGCACTGTACAGAGTATATTGTCTTTTCACTTAACTATCCCTCTGAGGGGCTCACAATCTAATCCCTACCATAGGCCTATGTATGTTTTTGGGATGTGAGAGGAAACCAGAGTACCTGGAGGAAACTCACACAGACACGGGGAGAACATACAAACTCCTTGCAGGTGTTGACCTGGCTGGGATTCGAACCGGGGACTTCGAGCTGCAATGCGAGAGCGCTATCCACTACACCACCGTGCTGCTGTGCTGAGTTCACTCAGATCCATAGGATGGGTGTACGGTGAAGGAGGTGCGTGAACAAGTAGGAGACATAAGGAGGAGGACCCTTCCCAAAGGCTTACAATCTAGAGGGAGAGGTAGGGACACGAAAGGTAGGGGACCAGAGTTTAGCTGTGGGTTTAGAGCACTTGTGAGGGGTGGTAGGCCAGAGTGAAAAGGTGGGTTTTGAGGGCCTTCTTGAAAATGTTGAAGGAGGGGTAAACCCTAATGGAGGGAGGTAGGGAGTTCCATAGTTTTGTAGCAGCTCTTGAGAAGTTCTGGAAGCATGCATGGGATTTGGTGATGCTGGGGGCATTATGTTTATTATATTAGGATACTATTAGGAATGAATACAAGTTTTGTGCAAGGTCAGTTTCATAGTTAAAATCTCCAGTTTGCTTTACTTTTGCCTCTGCACATGGGCACAGGGGTGTAACTTCAGGGGATCGGCCCAGAAAAGGAATACAATGAAATGGGGCTCTAGGCAAGATAGCACTTTTTACCTAGTGCTAATGGTCACCTGACTTTTTAGTTAGAATTGGTGGGGAGCTAGCTACCACCAAGCCCCTAGACTCTCTACAGGCCTTAGGCAGCAGCCTAGAATTGCCTTGTGGATGATCCAGCTTTGGAGCAGCCCCTGCGACCGCAGAGGGGCCCAAAGCTGTTAGGGCCCCAACTGCTACTTTACTCCCTCCGATAAAGGAGTCCATCCTTCAGATCCGGTGTTTTTGTGGCTACACTTGTTAGGGGTGTGATGATCATGATGGCCACACTTGTTTTAGGACCCTTGTGAGATGCTCACAAGGAGTTGGAAAGGATGTGAACAATGGGAGCCCCATTAAAGTTTTGCTGGGGGTCCGATGATTTGTAGTTACGCCACTGCTTGTGCAGTCCAGAATCGCTCTGCACCATTCGAAGGAACTGCCAGAAGGCTCAAAATTTAAAGAGAAACTCCGACCAAGAATTGAACTTTATCCCAATCAGTAGCTGGTACCCCCTTTTACATGAGAAATCTATTTCTTTTCACAAACAGACCATCAGGGGGCTCTGTATGGCCGATATTGTGGTGAAACCCCTCCCACAAGAAGCTTTGAGTACTGTGGTACTCCTGGCAGTTTCCTGTCTGTGAACCTTGTTGCATTGTGGGAAATAGCTGTTTACAGCTGTTTCCAACTGCCAAAAAACCATGCAGCAGCTACATCACCTGCCAACAGTAAAAATGTCACCATGTAATAAATGTCAGACTGTAAATCAGGGAGAGGAAAGCCTTTTACAATGGGCAAACACTGACTAAATCATTTATACATAATTATTGTAAAAATGAAGCACTTTTTTTTATTATATAATTTTCAGTGGAATTCCTCTTTGAAAGGATCAGGCACAAGGAACAAGAAGGAGCATCTGGACACTCGGTAAGAGGTAATCTAGCCCACCATGGGTTTCATTAAGTATGTTTGTCCCTAGGTCAGGGGCACTATTTCTTAGAACATCATCACTGAAAATATATAGTGTACATAATATAAGAAATCATCTCCTGTGAGAAAATTAAGGAGAAATGTTATTTAAAGGGGCACGATAGCAAAAAATTGTAAAATGTAAAATATGTGCAAACATATACAAATATACGTTTTTCCCAGAGTAAAATGAGCCATAAATTACTTTTCTCCTATGTTGCTGTTGCTTACAGTAGGTAGTAGAAATCTGAGAGAAGCGACAGGTTTTGGACTAGTCCATCTCTTCATGGGGGGATTCTCTGGTATTTATTTATTTTCAAAAGTACTTAGTGAATGGCAGTTGCTCTGTTCAACTGCCAAAAAACTGTGTAGCGAGCAGGAAGGCTGGCCTGCATCTTAGTATAAATCCTTTTCAGGGAGTGTCTTTATATAGAATAAAGACTATGCTGAGAATCCTCCATGAGGAGATGGACGAATCTATAACCTGTCGGTTCTGTCAGATTTCTACTACCTCCTGTAAGTGACAGCAACATAGGAGAAAAATAATTTATGGCTGGAAAAAACATACTTCTTATTTGTCAAAGTTTGCACCAAATTTTACATTTTTTCGCCATAGTACCACTTTAAATGAGTGTTTTTATCTGTTTGTTTGTTTTATTTATCTCTCTTTTTCTGTCTTAACACATGATTTATCTTTCTTCAGGGTTGATTCACTCACAATTTTACCACTATTTACACAGTAACAAAGTAAGCATTGTGCACAAAACATTATGTACACAACCTGCGCATTAATAAAGTGTTAGAGAAGAAATGCTCGTTTTGTGTTCATAACACAAATTGCGCTATCTGCGCACAGCAGTTTTACCATAGTTTAGTCAACCAAGTTCCCTTATCTGCTTTATCTCATGGATTATCTTTATTTATCTGTTTACGCATTAATTATTTCTCTTTATAGTTAAAGTGAACATTTACTAACATGAGCTAATTAATGAGATACATTTTGTGAATCAACTCCATTATGCCTGACGCTAACCTCTAACCAATACTCACTTTCGATTGTCTTCATTTTTATGCATTTAAAGTGAACCTGAAATCAGTCAGAACTTCTTCTCTGCTCTAAAGGATAAGTAACAGCATAAGAACCTTTAAAGAAAAACATTTCTTTGATACAGCTAATACAAATCCTGCAATAAATCTGCAGAGTGTCTACTTTCTGCTTTCATGGAAGCAGACATAGTGTTAACATTCTGCATTTAAAAATTTGCTGCTCTGCCATAGCAAAGAGATTTCTGAGCTGACACAGCTGAGAGATAAAATTGCAGTTGTGATTAGTCACAGATGAGGGGGAATTAGAGTGGCTAAACTCTCTAAATACACACAGGGTGCATCTCACTATGTTTTCCTTCTGTCCTGTGCAAGAGTAAAGGTCCACTTTAATTTGGGCATCAAAAGGGGGTAAGTAGCAGTGAATGACCACAGCACTGCTTTATATGTGCTCTACGGATCTAGGAAGTGCTCAGATCTCTTTAAAAAAGGAGCTGTCAGCCATACTATTTCAGAAAAAACACATATATAAGTAGATAGTAGCCAATCCTGATGTCATTTCCTCCCTTACTGTCCTCTGCCTGATTTGCTCACCCTTCACTATAGAAAGGGCATTGTCTCAGCATGAGAAATATTGGCCATTCAGAGAGAATCAGAGGTGTGGGAGGGGAAAACAGGAAGGAAAGAGGCTTCAGCCAATCAGGCTGCATTAGTTAAGTCTGAGGGGAAGTAGAAAAGCAAAAAAGGACAACCCAGCATGCCCTGTCATTTCCTTTTTGTGCACCAATTTTTCTGTGTACCAAATAAGAGTCAGGTAAACTGGGAAATGATCATTTATCAACAAGAAAAAGTAATAGTGATTTTAACTTTTGGATTGCCTGGTTAGCATCCTTATTACTTGTTTACCAGATAAAAATAAAGAATTCATTTTTTATTTTATGCCAGACAGTTACACTTTAAAGGCAGGAGGTGGGGTCATTTTTGTGATGATTTAGCCTATCTATGTTATGTCTCTACCTATCCTTTAGCTTTTGTATTGACTGAGCTCTGCAAATGTCTGCACTCTGTTTGTCCAGCAAGCAAAAAACCAAATCCAATAAACGGATATGCAATAAGCATTTAACTATGAACAAACATGTTCAACACTGAATAATTAATTTTCATTTTGCGATGAAAATGTTTCCTATTGATTTACAACCCCTTCTGGCTATAGAGCCTTTCGGTGGAAATCTGATTCTTAATTATTGTCATAGGAATGCAAAGCTTGTCAAAAAACCATTTCCATCACAAAGATCATCCTTAAATGCTTGCAGCTATATCTGTGCTGTGTTTAACAGCTGCTTCTTTATTTGTGTGTGTTTTTTCTCTCCAGTAGATTAGTCTCTTAAAGCTACAGCTCTGTTTCCTGTACACATTCACTAATGTAATACAGTCAAAGCAGACTTGGAAAGGCTGTGAGAATCGCTACTGTTTTTAAAGCTGAATCCTAGGCAGACAGGTGAATGCAAAGAGTAAATACTCCCTTCAGCAAGGAGTGTGCCACCACTTAGTGGACAAAGATTTCAATTCTCCCCAGCCAGTAACAATGAGCACAAATTTCACATAATACTAATGTGGCATCATAATTCCTAATTACGATGTTGTAATGTGAAATTTCAGGAAACATCGTAATTATGGTAATTTTGTTTGTAAGCTTAAAGTGGATCCAAATTAAAAATACAAGATTTCAGAAATAAAACCTATTTTCTAAATTATAATAATAAATAGCAGCCTTCTTTCAGCTGCATGATGACAAATATAAAATATTTTACATTTATTGGAGGAACTCCTCCCTTCCTTTCAAATTGCCAGGATTTTTCCGGCAAACTGGTGGAGTAGGTGGTGTCCGGCAATGGAGGAATTGCTAATGGCTGCCCCCAGTATAACCCTAGATCTAAAAAGAGAAGGGTGAAAAGCATGCACTGAAATGATCATAGGTTTGAAGGAGTGTTTATTTATCCTTGTATGTGTCAGAGTGCTGCAACTAAATATTTTTAATTAAAAAAAATGTTTGGTTTGGGTCCGCTTTAATCAGGAACCGTAATTTCAAAATTACGATTAATTTAGTGCCACCTTCTTAAGTTAATAGCAAAGCCCCCATAAAAGCTATCAACACCAAAATTGCTACGTATGTTAAGGGGAATAGAGGAAACAAGTAAAAACAAACATAGTAATTTAAAAATATGTTTTTTAAACTCCATAACTTTTTTTATTTATTCCCCTTAGAACGGAATGAAACCCAGCATTTCTTCTTTGCTCTAAAAAATGATTTACAGCATATTATATACTACCACCATTTTTTTTTTACTAGAACAGCATTCAATAAGTTAAACACAGAGCTTGACAGTTCAGTGCAGAGAAATCTGGACGCATCCAAAGTGTAGATAATGTTATCTTGTGTTTACTTAATTGTATCAAGTGAGGAATGTGACACATTCTCTGACTTTGCAGAAGCTCCTGGACACAGAGACAATCAAAGCATTTCTGCCTTCAATACAAGATGAATAAAACCAGTTATGAATAAAATGCAAAGGCAGCTCTCAAAGCAAAAAACTGTACTTTTGGGAACTTGTAATTTCTAAGTGAATAATAATACTTATGCCAAATGCAAATATGATAACCGTATGGCACATAAAATGTAGGAAAACATGTTTTTATTGAATATTATGTCAGGGTTTTATTTTGCTTTAATATATGTAGCAATTTTGGTGACGAAAGCATCTATGGGGTCTTTGCTATCAACCGCTAAAGTCAGCATGAAATTACATGAAATTACAAATAGATTACACAAAATCAATTGAATTAACAAATCATAACTAAGTATGGGCATAAATGTGAAATTTTATGTGAAATTTTGCTTAATCAGAATCAGCAGATCACCTCATTCTGCTTCTCTGTCTGATAATACAATTAATGTCTGTAGCACCCATGAAATCACCCTGCTGAAGGCTCTGTCTACAATAGACCAAGCAGGGGCACTACTGTATCCATAATTTTTGGGGAAAATGTACGGCCCCAGAGATCCATTTTGGAGTCCAATGCCACTTTGAAAATAATTTGTGCCATCCATCAGATGACAGGGACACTAACTCTATGTCCCATATGCAATTCACTTTTCTCCTGAGGAGATAAATGTTCATCTTCTGTTTAAAATAACTTTTCAGCACTTTGCAATTAAAAATAGGAAGGGGCAGTGGAAGCCCTGAGAGAGGAAAAATCAGAGTGGCTGTGAGCGTGTGTGCTGGGTAAGGGGCTTACCGGAGTGGAGCTGGACCTGGGGGCAGGCGTGCAGAAAGCCTTTCTGCACACCTGCCCCCAGGTCCAGCTCCACTCCGGTAAGCCCCTTACCCAGCACACACGCTCACAGCCACTGTGATTTTTCCTCTCTCAGGGCTTCCACTGCCCCTTCCTATTCATGGCCATCACTATTCACTCACTGGCCTCAGTATATGGAATTACCTTCTATACTCTTTCCTCACATGGTTCTCATACCTGATTAGCACAGGTTGTTCATCTGCACGTTTAGGCTTGCATCACTCACATCCCCTTTTTCCCTGCTTCCGGTGTGTGTAGCTGTGCTTTGGTTACATATTACATGTGTATCCATATGCTTGATATTAGCACAGACAGTGCATTTTGAGGGCATTATTTATATTGTGCTTGTTTTTATTGTTTTTTGTATGGTTCAATAAAGGCTATTTTTTACTTTCTATATTTTGTGGTGCAGTTTATGCAGGGCCATACTCTTTTCTTTTTTGTTGTGCTTTCCAATATTGTTTGGCCTTTCTGCACACATTCATTGACTGGTATATTCATTAGCCTTATGTAATTTATTATTATTGATGGTGCTTGTCTGACCTTTGGGTTTTGCATACATTGTGATAGGGACATAATTTAAATGGTGTAATAAGCGGGAAAAATGGGCAAATAAAATACATGGGTTTTAATTACGGTAGCATGTATTAATTTCAAACTATAATGGCCAAAAACTGAGAAATGATTTTTTTCCATTTCTTTCTTAATATTCCTGTTAGAATGGATTTAGAATAAATTAATTCTTAGCAAAATGTATCACTCAAAGGAAGCCTGATTGGTGGTGGTAAAAACAAGATATAGATCAATTCATTGTGATGAGTAGTGATAAAGTTATTGGCAAATGAATCAAAGGTGAAAGTGGCTCAGATGCAAAAAAATAAACAACCCTGTGGGCTTAAGTAGTTAAAGGGTATTAACCCCCTTGGCGGTATGAAAAATACCGCCAGGGGGCAGCGCAGCAGTTTTTTTTTTAATTTTTTTTTTTTTAAATCATGTAGCGAGCCCAGGGCTCGCTACATGATAGCCGCTGCTCAGCGGCATCCCCCCAGCCCCGCCGATCGCCTCCGGCGATAGGCGATCAGGAAATCCCGTTCAAAGAACGGGATTTCCTGGAGGGCTTCCCCCGTCGCCATGGCGACGGGGCGGAATGACGTCACCGATGTCAGCGACGTCGGGACGTCATTGGGAGACCCGATCCACCCCTTGGCGCTGCCTGGCACTGATTGGCCAGGCAGCGCAGGGGTCTAGGGGGGGGGCGCGCGCCGCACCGGATAGCGGCGATCGGGTGCGCGGCGGCGGCGATCGGAGTGCTGGCGCAGCTAGCAAAGTGCTAGCTGCGTCCAGCAAAAAAAAAATTATGTAAATCGGCCCAGCAGGGCCTGAGCGGCACCCTCCGGCGGCTTACCCCGTGTCACACACGGGGTTACCGCCAAGGAGGTTAAATTGACAGGTTTCGAAAATATCACCTAGGAGAAAACACAGGAGAAAAAAAGAATTTCATATGGCCCTGTGGCCCATGTGCAATTCACTTTTTCTCCTCATTTTTTCTCCTAGGTGATAATTCACAACTTAAAATACCCTTTAACCTCCTTGCCGGTTATCCCGAGCTCAGCTCGGGGTAACCTGCGCAGGAGGATTTCTCAGGCCCCGCTGGGCCGATTTGCATAATTTTTTTTGTTACATGCAGCTAGCACTTTGCTAGCTGCTTGTAACATTCGATCGCTGCCGCTCCTCGCCGATCCGCCGCTATCCGCCGCGCCGGGCCGCCCCCCCTCCAGACCCCTTGCGCAGCCTGGCCAATCAGTGCCAGGCAGCGCTGAGGGGTGGATCGGGATCCCCTCTGATGTCCCGACGTCCATGACGTCGGTGACGTCATCCCGCCCCGTCGCCATGGCTACCGGGGAAGCCCACAGGAAATCCCGTTCTGAACGGGATTTCCTGCTTACTCCGATCGTTGGAAGCGATCGGAGTGGCTGCAGAGCTGCCGCTGCTCAGCGGCTATCATGTAGCGAGCCCTGGGCTCGCTACATGATTTAAAAAAAATAAAAAATTTTAAAAAGTGCTGCGCTGCCCCCTTGCCGGCGGGAATTGGACCGGCAAGGGGGTTAAACCATCAGTAAGAAAGAAAACACTCAAAATAATTTTGCTAGTACTTTTTCACGTACTTTTTGGTACGTTTTCAATTGTAAAGTGCTGAAAAGTTATTTTAAAGAGAAGATGAAAATTATGTCCGAGGAGAAAACTCTGGAGAAAAAGTCAATTGCATATGGCCTATATGTCATAAGGCATTACGATCACCATAATTTTAGTTACTCACCACCTTACCCACGCTTAGGCGTGGAACACACTACAAAACGCTATCACTAATCGCAATCACTAGCTTTTTGTATGAGCGGTTTGTAAGCGATTTCATGAGCGATTTTGGTAGCGTTTTCAAAAAGTGTCAGCTTTTTGCCAGCGATTGTGCAGCGATTAGCGTTTTTGATTTTGATTGGTCCTTTCAATTATTTTTAATTGTTTTACAGTGTGCAGTAACTTCAAAACGCTAGCAAAATCGCTCTGTGCAGGGTTTGATGAGCGATTACGCCAGCGTTTATATACTTTACTTTGGAGAAATGCTAACAGCTAACGCTAAACGTGAAATGCTGCATGTCCTGCATTTTGCGATTTGGTAATCGCAATTGCTCCAGTGGAATTTGGCCCATCCATTAACATTAGCTGAGCGTTTAGGGAAATCGCTAGTGGTTTGAATCGCTCCCTAAACGCTCACAAACTCGCTCTAGTGGGTCGTAGCCCTAACACCATATAAGGTGAAGGCCCTGCCTCATTAATGAATAATGCCCTGGCATTTTTTCTGTAGGCTGTGTTACCTCCTCCATAGCCTCGCCTCCATCTCTGTAGCTGTGGTGTAAACACGTGGGATTTACTCTCTCCTCAAAGAAGAATGTTGTGTGATCATGCCACAGCCACAGAGCTGTGGGTGGGCTACAGAGCTGAAATAATGAAGACACGCTACAATTTGAATAAGCGAATAAATTAACAATAATAATGTAGTAAAAGAGGACATGTAGCGAAAATTACATAATGAACAAAATAGCTTTTTTTTTTTTTTTTTTTACAATATTAATTTATATATTATTTAGTCAGCGTTTGCCCATTGTAAATCCTTTCCTCACCATGATTTATATTCTGAAATTTATCACACATGGCAACATGTGGAAAATATTCTCTGGGGTGAGTGGGGAAAATTCCACATAGCTAATCAGCCTAGACTGATCATCACTGGGAGGGCGGGGTTGTATACCAATATACAGCAGTATATAGACGTAGGAAGTGTCTCTGGAGCTGAAAACTCCTACTGTAAAAATGGATGTTCAGAAGAACTTACTGCATTCTACTATATGTCACTACAGCGCCTCTTTAACCCCCTTGGAGTTATGATTCTTTCCGGATCTTAGGGTCTAAAACCTGTAAAAAATCATGCTTCCAGGGAGATCTGCAGCAGTTCTTCAATCACTCACCTCCTAGCTCCAGCGCTGCAGTTATGCCTCCATCCTCTGTGTGGCGCTGCAACTCTAAAGTGAAATTGCTGGCTGTTGTCATGACGACAGCCAGCGATCTCACCAGCAGGAAGCAGAGCCCCGGAGGAGAGGAAGAAAAATGGCGGCTGATCCCCCGAGAGGTATGTAAGACCACCCGCTGCGCGCTATACTCTGCACACAGCCTCTGGCGGCTACCCCGGGCAGAGGTCGGGATTACAGCTCTTAGCTGCAGTTTTCCGCCCCCACCCTAGCTCAGGATTACTGCCAAGGAGGTTAAAGTACATTTTCATTCCAGTAATAAAAGTAATTTCAGTAGCTATTAGCATTGCAATAAAAAAAGACATGATTTCTGTGCTGGAACAGATGTAAGTTCCATATATCTGTAATGAGCAGGATAATGATGATGGACTCTTCAGTCGGGCAGTTGGTATCTCCTCCTCTGATACAGCTGTAGTGTTTGTTTTGTACCTAGTCAGGCACTCCAGAGCCATTGCCGGTTCATTGGCTTCGGATGTAAATCAATCTAAACTTAATTTGAGGTATTTCATTTAGGCTTCTTGTTTGAGCCAGTGATCTGTAGGAAATCGTGTTTGTGCAACAGCAGAAACTGAGGTTAATGGATAGAGAGTGACAGATTAAATGGATAGATCAACCACTTAAGCGGAGTTTTACCTGCAAATTAGCCAGCCAGGAATGAGAGGTAAAACAGTTGTGCTTAAATGTACATTCCATTTAAAATCAATACTTCTGGTAATTAATGGGAGATCTTACCCTATAATGATACCTCATACTCAGGTATTAACGTCCCGGTAATTAGTACCTATTGAAGCCTTTTATTGTTTTATAAGAACGTATCACAGATTAGGTTGAAGTCCCAGTATTAAGAAATGAGACTTAGGTTTTCTATGATCTATTCCCCCGGTGCTCGTCTGTAGCGAGAGAGGGGTCTCTTCTTCCATGACCCCTAGGCAGAGTTATTAAACCAATAAGATTGTGTTATTTAATTGAATGACAGAAAGGAGAATAATGGAGTGGGATTCACACACTGTCATTCACAATTAAGTCAAAAGAAATAAGTATTGTAACCTCCGTGCCTCCGTGGTACTGGTCAAGTGACATAATTATGAATGACAACAAGCAAATTTAGCCATTTGCAAGAGCTTCCCTTATCCGGTGGGGGGTATTGAGGTTAAAAGACTGTAATTTGAAGAGGAACTGTCTTGAAAATCTTAAAATTTAAAACTCATACAAATAAGAAGTACTGTACAACCCCCCATGAGAAGATGGGCTAGTCCAAAATCTATCGGTTCTGTCAGATTTCTACTACTTACTGTAAGTGACAGCAACATAGGAGAAAAGTAATGTATGGCTCATTTTACTCTGGAAGAAACGTACTTCTTATTTGTATGTGTTCACATGTACTTTAAATTTTAAGATTTTCGCGACAGAGGTCCTTTAAAGCTGAACTCTAAGCTGAACTCTAAGCTTACGCCCACTATGCGTAGTTAACATGTGTATTGCGTAGTGAACTACAAATGCGTTACTCGCGTCAATTTTCCGTGTGCGATTGTATGCTTACAAATTTAGGCATTGGAAAGGGGAATGTACGTATAGAAGAGATCCCATTATAAGCATTTAAAGAGAAATTAATGCGTAAAATTTTCGGCATACGGGCATAAGCATCCGCATACACTACGGCTCCCACTACGCGTAATTGTGTCTTTTAATGCGTAGTCTATGAAAAGTCGTAGTTTGGCGAAGCGTAATTGCGTAAAACTACGCGTAGTTCTAGCGTAGCAAAGTTAGCTGACTACGAAAATCCCTGAAAGTAAGCCTTAAACCCTTAAAGGGAACCTGAGGTCAGAGTGATATGGAGGCTGCCATATGTATTCCCTTTTAAATAGTGCACATTGCCTGGCATCCTGCTGATCCTCTGCCCCTAATACCTTTAGCCATAGACCCTGAACTGATGCTCGGATACCCCTTTTTATTATTCGAGTTAGGTCGAATTCGAATAGTAAATTATTCGAGTTCGGTCGAATATTCAAGTCGAATATTTTTTACTATTCGATCTCGAAATTCGAGCTCACTATTCGAGTCGGTATTCGAGCTCATTATTCAAACTGACTGTTCGAATTGGCCTTAAATAGCTTCCAACACTTGTTTTGGGGGTGAATGATGCAAGAAACATCTTTTTTTCCAAGTAACAACAGCAAGTGATTATGTGGGGATGTTCCTTTAAAAAAAAAAAAAAAGGTGGAAAGAGAAGTTGTGTCCAAAATTCTGTTCAGTACTGTATATACTTCTTCTTATATTCTATATCTTCTTCTTCTTCTTCTTCTTCTTCTTCTTCTTCTATATCTTCTTCTTCTATATCTTCTTCTTCTATATCTTCTTCTTCTTCTTCTTCTATATCTTCTTCTTCTATATCTTCTTCTTCTTTTTCTTCTTCTATATCTTCTTATTCTATATCTTCTTCTTCTTCTTCTTCTTCTATATCTTCTTCTTCTTCTTCTTCTTCTTCTTCTTCTTCTTCTTCTTCTTCTTCTTCTTCTTCTTCTTCTTCTATATCTTCTTCTTCTTCTTCTTCTTCTTCTTCTTCTTCTTCTTCTTCTTCTTCTTCTATATCTTCTTCTTCTTCTTCTTCTTCTTCTTTTTCTATATCTTCTTCTTCTTCTATATCGTCTTCTTCTTCTTCACTTATATTTTTTTTTAAAGAAATGCAGCTATTTTTGAGCGTAATAAATAGCTGGTGGCGCATGGTGGAAGCGCCATTGTATGTGCTCCCTGGCAGTGGAAACACACAGACAGCAGGAGGTAAATTCAGCAGCAGCAGCAGGAGGAGGATGATTGTGTGGCAGCAGGCAGTCAATGAGGCAGGCAGCGACACATAATAGGCTGTGGTACCTAGCGGTGGTACCAGGCCGTAAATACACAACATGAGGTTCCAGACAGCGGTCGTGAAGCCCACATCGTGTCCAATACACAACTGGGACAACACAGTTTTCAACCCGGACACCTCTAAAAATAATATCACAAAGTATTAAAAAGTATATATATTTTTTTCATTTTTTTAAAGAAATGCAGCTATTTTTGAGCGTAATAAATAGCTGGTGGCGTATGGTGGAAGCGCCATTGTATGTGCTCCCTGGCAGTGGAAACACACAGACAGCAGGAGGTAAATTCAGCAGCAGCAGCAGCAGCAGGAGGAGGATGATTGTGTGGCAGCAGGCAGTCAATGAGGCAGGCAGCGAGACATAGGGCTTGATTCACAAAGCGGTGCTAACCTACTTAGCACGTCTAAAGTCTTTAGACACGCTAACCAGGGTGCTAAGTAGGTTAGCAAAGTTTTATGCGCGCTAAGTCCCATAGGCTTTAATGGGCACTTCGCGTGGAGTGCCCTGCGCTCTGTGCAGTACGCGCATAAAGTTTTGCGCGCGTAAAGTTTTATGCGCGAAAAGCTTGTTTAGACGTGCTAAGGGGGTTTTCACAGGCGTGCTAACAGTTAGCACCGCTTTGTGAATCAAGCCCATAATAGGCTGTGGTACCTAGCGGTGGCACCAGCCCATAAATACACAACAGGAGGTCCCAGACAGCAGTCGTGAAGCCCACATCGTGTCCAATACACAACTGGGACAACACAGTTTTCAACCCGGGCACCTTAGAAAAATTAAACCTTTTTTTTTGTATTGGTTTATTTTTTATTTTTTTTTACGGCAAATTTAACAGATAGCTATTGTTGGACGTAATAGCTGGTGGCAGAGTGACAGCAGAAGGTAAATCTGTGTACCCTGGCAGTGGGAAACACAGACCGACAGCAGCAGCAGCAGGAGGAATGGAGGAGTAGTGTGAGTGTGGCAGCAGGTAGGCAGCGTGACATAATAGCCCTTGGTACCTAGCGGTGATACCAGGGCTGTAAATAAACACAACAGGAGGTCCCAGACAGCGGTCGTGCAGCCCACATCGTGTCCAATACACAACTGGGACAACAAAGTTTTCAACCCGGGCACCTCAGAAAAATTAAACCTTTTTTTTTTTAATGGTTTTTTTTATTATTTTTTTTACGGCAAATTTAACAGATAGCTATTGTTGGACGTAATAGCTGGTGGCAGAGTGGCAGCAGAAGGTAAATCTGTGTACCCTGGCAGTGGGAAACACAGACCGACAGCAGCAGCAGCAGGAGGAATGGAGCAGTAGTGTGAGTGTGGCAGCAGGTAGGCAGCATGACATAATAGCCCTGGTACCTAGCGGTGATACCAGGGCTGTAAATAAACACAACAGGAGGTCCCAGACAGCGGTCGTGCAGCCCACATCGTGTCCAATACACAACTGGGACAACACAGTTTTCAACCCGGGCACCTCAGAAAAATTAAACCTTTTTTTCTTTAATGGTTTATTAATTTATTTATTTTTACGGCAAATTACACAGATATAGCTATTGTTGGACGTAATAGCTGGTGGCAGAGTGGCAGCAGAAGGTAAATCTGTGTACCCTGGCAGTGGGAAACACAGACCGACAGCAGCAGCAGCAGGAGGAATGGAGGAGTAGTGTGAGTGTGGCAGCAGGTAGGCAGCGTGACATAATAGCCCTGGTACCTAGCGGTGATACCAGGGCTGTAAATAAACACAACAGGAGGTCCCAGACAGCGGTCGTGCAGCCCACATCGTGTCCAATACACAACTGGGACAACACAGTTTTCAACCCGGGCACCTCAGAAAAATTAAACTTTTTTTTTTTTAATGGTTTATTTTTTTTATTTTTTTTTACGGCAAATTACACAGATATAGCTATTGTTGGATGTAATAGCTGGTGGCAGAGTGGCAGCAGAAGGTAAATCTGTGTACCCTGGCAGTGGGAAACACAGACCGACAGCAGCAGCAGCAGGAGGAATGGAGGAGTAGTGTGAGTGTGGCAGCAGGTAGGCAGCGTGACATAATAGCCCTGGTACCTAGCGGTGATACCAGGGCTGTAAATAAACACAACAGGAGGTCCCAGACAGCGGTCGTGCAGCCCACATCGTGTCCAATACACAACTGGGACAACACAGTTTTCAACCCGGGCACCTCAGAAAAATTAAACCTTTTTTTTTTAATGGTTTATTTATTTATTTATTTTTACAGCAAATTACACAGATATAGCTATTGTTGGACGTAATAGCTGGTGGCAGAGTGGCAGCAGAAGGTAAATCTGTGTACCCTGGCAGTGGGAAACACAGACCGACAGCAGCAGCAGCAGGAGGAATGGAGCAGTAGTGTGAGTGTGGCAGCAGGTAGGCAGCGTGACATAATAGCCCTGGTACCTAGCGGTGATACCAGGGCTGTAAATAAACACAACAGGACGTCCCAGACAGCGGTCGTGCAGCCCACATCGTGTCCAATACACAACTGGGACAACACAGTTTTCAACCCGGGCACCTCAGAAAAATTAAACCTTTTTTTTTTAATGGTTTATTTATTTATTTTTATGGCAAATTACACAGATATAGCTATTGTTGGACGTAATAGCTGGTGGCAGAGTGGCAGCAGAAGGTAAATCTGTGTACCCTGGCAGTGGGAAACACAGACCGACAGCAGCAGCAGCAGGAGGAATGGAGCAGTAGTGTGAGTGTGGCAGCAGGTAGGCAGCGTGACATAATAGCCCTGGTACCTAGCGGTGATACCAGGGCTGTAAATAAACACAACAGGAGGTCCCAGACAGCGGTCGTGCAGCCCACATCGTGTCCAATACACAACTGGGACAACACAGTTTTCAACCCGGGCACCTCAGAGAAATTAAACCTTTTTTTTTTTTTAATGGTTTATTTATTTATTTATTTTTACGGCAAATTACACAGATATAGCTATTGTTGGACGTAATAGCTGGTGGCAGAGTGACAGCAGAAGGTAAATCTGTGTACCCTGGCAGTGGGAAACACAGACCGACAGCAGCAGCAGCAGGAGGAATGGAGGAGTAGTGTGAGTGTGGCAGCAGGTAGGCAGCGTGACATAATAGCCCTGGTACCTAGCGGTGATACCAGGGCTGTAAATAAACACAACAGGAGGTCCCAGACAGTGGTCGTGCAGCCCACATCGTGTCCAATACACAACTGGGACAACACAGTTTTCAACCCGGGCACCTCAGAAAAATTAAACTTTTTTTTTTTTTTTTAATGGTTTATTTTTTTATTTTTTTTACGGCAAATTACACAGATATAGCTATTGTTGGATGTAATAGCTGGTGGCAGAGTGGCAGCAGAAGGTAAATCTGTGTACCCTGGCAGTGGGAAACACAGACCGATAGCAGCAGCAGCAGGAGGAATGGAGGAGTAGTGTGAGTGTGGCAGCAGGTAGGCAGCGTGACATAATAGCCCTGGTACCTAGCGGTGATACCAGGGCTGTAAATAAACACAACAGGAGGTCCCAGACAGCGGTCGTGCAGCCCACATCGTGTCCAATACACAACTGGGACAACACAGTTTTCAACCCGGGCACCTCAGAAAAATTAAACTTTTTTTTTTTTTAATGGTTTATTTTTTTATTTTTTTTACGGCAAATTACACAGATATAGCTATTGTTGGATGTAATAGCTGGTGGCAGAGTGGCAGCAGAAGGTAAATCTGTGTACCCTGGCAGTGGGAAACACAGACCGACAGCAGCAGCAGCAGGAGGAATGGAGGAGTAGTGTGAGTGTGGCAGCAGGTAGGCAGCGTGACATAATAGCCCTGGTACCTAGCGGTGATACCAGGGCTGTAAATAAACACAACAGGAGGTCCCAGACAGCGGTCGTGCAGCCCACATCGTGTCCAATACACAACTGGGACAACACAGTTTTCAACCCGGGCACCTCAGAAAAATTAAACCTTTTTTTTTTTTTTTTTTTAATGGTTTATTTATTTTTATTTTTTTTACAGCAAATTACACAGATATAGCTATTGTTGGACGTAATAGCTGGTGGCAGAGTGGCAGCAGCAGAAGGTAAATCTGTGTACCCTGGCAGTGGGAAACACAGCAGACAGACAGCAGAAGGGCAGTACACAGAAGCCCACTGTAGGTGTAAAATGTGTGGCTACAGGCGACGTAATAGTCAAACTGAACCAGGCTGGCTTAGTAGTGAGCAGGAGCCAGGAGGTGGTAAAGGGTGGTAAGGCATATTAACGATGGTTCCGTCAGCCAGTTCATGTCCCCCTCTCGCCGACAACAGGGGCCAGGAACTCGCCTTCCACCCACGCCTGGTTCATCTTGAGAAACGTCAGTCTGTCCACAGACTTGTGAGACAGACATGAGCGTTTCTCGGTGACCACGCCACCAGCTGCACTGAAGCAGCGCTCGGACAGCACGCTGGAAGGGGAACAGGACAGCACTTCCAGGGCGTACTGCGCCAGCTCGCTCCAAATCTCCAGGCGCTTGACCCAATACTCCATGGGATCAACAGGGGCATCGCTGTCAAGCTCGCTGTAGGACCCCATGTAGTCAGCCACCATGCGGGTCAGGCGCCGGCTGTGACCGGAGGAGGATGCTGCTGCATGCACCTCCTCTCTAGTCACTGCTGGAGCCTCTACAGTCCTGTAGAGCTCGTTGCTGAGAGACAGCAGGTCTGTGGGGCGCTTGCTGCTAGATGCAGGCACCTGCTGCTGCCTCTGTGCTGGCTGGACAGTGGGGGTGGAAGGCTGGGGGAAGGCTTCCTCCAAGCGCTCAACAAGGGCCTGCTGCAAGCTCCTTATTTGTTGCGCTGGGTCTCCTCCTGCAGGAGGCAGGAACTAGCTCAACTTCCCCTTGAGGCGCGGGTCCAACATCATGCTGATCCAGATGTCCTCCCTCTGCTTCATCTGGATCACCCAGGGGTCCTTGCGCAGGCACATCAGCATGTGCGCTGCCATTGGGAAGAGGCGGGCCACGTGTGCTGGCACATCGACGGCAGTGCTGTCCTCATCCTCCTCCTCTGCCGCCTCATCCTCTCTCACCCCCGCACCAACTCATCTGCACTGTGCTGATCCCCCTCATCAGCAGCAAGGTCAGGGACCTCCACCAAGTCCTCCTCCTCCTCCCCCTCAGAGGTGGACTGTGCAGCTGCATGCCGCTCCTGCTGGGCCAAGGCTGCCGCTCCCTGTTCCAGCAAAGCATCGAGGGCCCTGTTCAGCAGACAAACCAGGGGCACCCACTCGCACACCATAGCATGGTCCCTGCTCACCATGTTGGTGGCCTGCAGAAAGGGAGCCAGCACTAAGCACACCTGCTGCATGTGCCCCCAGTCGTCATTGGGGACGATGGACGGGATGTTGCTGGTCTTGTCCCTTTTCTGAACGGCGGACACAGTGGCCAGGGCAAGGTACTGGTTGACAGCGTGCTTCTGTTCAACCAGACGCTCCAACATCACCAGGGTGGAGTTCCAGCGAGTTGAAACGTCAAGGATCAGCCGATGGCGTGGCAGCTCCAGCTCCTTTTGCACGTCTTCCAGGCTCGCAGAGGCTGCAGGTGAGCGCTGGAAGTGACGCACAACATTCCTTGCCGTTTCCAGCAGTTCGCCCATCCCCTGGTAGGTGCGCAAGAACTTCTGCACCACCAGGTTCAGCACGTGGGCAAGACCGGGGATGTGGGTCAGGTTTCCCCTGTCGATTGCGGCAACCAGATTGGCCCTATTGTCGGCCACCACCTCTCCGACTCTGAGGCCTCTGGGGGTCAGCCAAATCCTCTCCTGCTCCTGGAGTTTGGCCAACACATGGGTTGCCATCAGTTTGGTCTTCCCAAGGCTGACCAACTGCAGCAGCGCTTGGCAGTGGCGTGGCTTCACGCTGCTGCTGAGGCGGGGGGTTTGGCCAGGTGTGCCGGAGGATGGCAGGGGATCGGAGGAACCTGCTGCAGTTCCCCTGACCCTGCGGGGTGGCACCACCCACTGTGTTGCTGCTGCTGCTGTGACCGCTGCTGCTCTCCCATCCTCACCCCCTTCCACCAAGCTGACCCAGTGGACAGTGAAGGACAGGTAGCGTCCTGTCCCGAAGCGGCTGCTCCAGGAGTCCATGGTGACGTGGACCCTTTCACCAAAGGCGTACTCCAGCCCTCGCTCCACATTGGCCATGACAAAGCGGTGCAGTGCAGGCATGACCTGGGGGGCGAAGAAGTGTCTGCTGGGGAGCTGCCAGTCTGGGGCTGCACAAGCAAGCAGCGCACACATGTCGCTCCCCTCCTGCACGAGCGTGTACGTCAGGAGTTGGGAGCACATGGCCTGTGCCAGCAAGCCATTCAGCTGCCGCACGCGATGGCTGCTGGGAGGCAGAGCCCTAATCACCCCCTGGAAGGACTCGCTCAAAAGGCTCTGGCGTTGCCTTTTGCTAGCACGGGAATCAGCGGAGACAGCAGAGGAGGCCACTGAGGACTGGCTGCCAGAACAGGCCTCAGTGTCGGCGGCAGGAGTTGCAGAGGGGGGAGGAGCAGTGCGTTTCCGCACTCCTGCTGGTGGTGCTGGAGGAGCAGGAGGGCGGGTGGCTGCTGTTGCTGCTGCTGCTGCTGAAGGCTGTGCAGTGATGGGTGTGGTGCCACTGCCAGCACCAGATGCCTTCAGCCTCTGGAACTCCTCATGCTGGTGGTAATGTTTAGCAGCAAGATGGTTGATCAGAGAGCTGGTGCTGAACTTTAAGGGGTCTGCACCTCTGCTCAACTTCCACTGACAGTGGTTGCAAGTGGCGTACTTGCTGTCAACTGTGGGCATGGTGAAAAATTGCCAGATTGGTGACAAGAAAACCCCCCTACGGCCTGGAGCTGCTGCTGCCTGTCTCCCTGTGGTGGTTGGGGCGGGGGCTTGGGTGCAGCTGGTGGTGGTACTGGCAGATGCTGCTGCTGCTGCTGCTGAGCCTGAGACACCAGCAGGCTGTGGGACCTGCCTACTGCTGCCAATGCTTGCAATGATGAGCCTCCTTGCAATGCCCACAAGCGCATCCTCCTCCTCCTCCTCAGAGCTGCTGCTGATGACATCCCCAGGTGCTGGTGGTGGCGGCACCCAGTCTTTGTCTGTCACCCCGTCATCATCATCATCATCCTCCCCCTCCTGAAACAAGTTCTGCTGGGATGATGACCCCCCAAACTCCTCTCCTGATGCATGGATGGGCTGCTTGACTGTCGCCACAGTCTTGCTGTCCAATCCCTCCTCCCCCAAAGTGCCCATCAGCATCTCCTCCTCAAAATCGCCAACAACAGCAGACAATTGACTCATGATGCCTGGGGTCAAAAGACTGCTGAATGACAGATCGCCAACTGACGGTGAACTGGCCTCCTCCCCAGGCCCTGCTGGGCGCGTATATCAAAAAAGGGCGCCTGGAAAAAAGGACGCGGGGTGTAGCCGAATTTAGAAGTTTGAATGCAAAACCGTATTTTTCGTTTAAGAGGTTATAAACGATAATTTAGTGCTAAATACGTTAAATAAACGGAAATGAAATGGCAAAATACCGTCTATAACAGTAAACGAATTCTGAAATGAAACGTCAAATAGCGTCTATAGCAAAAACGATATTTACACTTGTATTAAGCATAGTACTAGAATGGTAGGTTTTACAGGTATTTTACTACAATTATACCTAACTTTTAGGGTCACAGATATCTCTCCTTATCCCTATCCCTCACACCTAGACCCCCCTTTGTGTAAATACACATAATGTAATAAATTGTATTTATTACATATATTGTACTATAACTATACCTAACCTTACTCTCATACAGAGCCCTCCCTGTACCTATCCCTAACCCCTAGACCCCCCTGTTGGTGCCTAAACCTAAGACCCCCCTGGTGGTGCCTAAACCTAGGACTCCCCTGGTGGTGCCTAAACCTAAGACCCCCCTGTTGGTGCCTAAACCTAAGACCCCCCTGTTGGTGCCTAAACCTAAGACCCCCCTGGTGGTGCCTAAACCTAAGACCCCCCTGTTGGTGCCTAAACCTAAGACTCCCCTGGTGGTGCCTAAACCTAAGACCCCCCTGTTGGTGCCTAAACCTAAGACTCCCCTTCTGGTGCCTAAACCTAAGACCCCCTGTTGGTGCCTAAACCTAAGACTCCCCTGGTGGTGCCTAAACCTAAGACCCCCCTGTTGGTGCCTAAACCTAAGACTCCCCTTCTGGTGCCTAAACCTAAGACCCCCCTGGTGGTGCCTAAAACTAACCACCACCCTGGTCCTAACCCTCCCTGTACCTATCCCTAACCCCTAAACCCCCTAGTAATGCCTAAACCTAACCATCCCCACTGCACAAAACACGCTAAACACATATAAACAATAATATATTTAATCCTTAAAATACTTCACTCCAAATAACATGAATAAAATAATTTATATATTTGTAATAGAATAACTAGCCTTAAAATCACGTAGAAATCTTAAAATAACAGTAATTTGTAATAGAATAACTAGCCTTAAAATCACGTAGAAATCTTAAAATAACAGTAATATTTAAAGCGATATTTTAGTAACTATAATCAACGCATTAGAAGTGTAAAAACAAAGTTAATACCATAAGCGATGTATTTCTAATACAATCAGCTTTAGAAACGTTATTTAAGCATTATACATATGAAAACGAATTTTAAATGATAAAAGAAGTGTAAACGAAATTTTAGTTGTTATAGTTTTATAAGCGCATTTTTAAAACGAAAAAAACTAGTTAAAACCCATATAAGCGAAATTTACAAACGAAAAAATAAGTATAATATAAAGTCTAAACGAACTTGTAAACGATATTTGTTATAAACTTTATCCTGTAAACGAAAACCTTTGTTGACATGATCCCTGTAACCGCTATTTCTCGTGCGCCCTTTTTTCCTGTCGGGCGCCGAATAGCCGATATTTTTCATTGCAGTCTATGGCGGCGCCCTTTTTGTCCACTATCCCTGTGCGCCCTTTTTTACTAGTTCCCTGCTGGGCGGCTGCTGCGAACAGGGGTGGTGGTGGTGGTGAGGGTGGAGGCCTCGGATGCAGAGCTGATGGCGGGCTGCTCAACCTCCGTCATCAGTTGCACCACAGTGGCTGCATCCTTTTCCTCAATGGGACGTTTCCGACCCGGCTGGAGGAAAATAGGAGCAGGTACTACATGCTGCTGCTGCTGCTGTGTCTCTGCAGCGTGAGTTGCAGATGCTCCTGCTGGGCGGCGCCCAAGGCGTCCATGGCCAGTGGCTATAGGCGGAATGTTAGCCACTGACGCAGCTGCTGCTGCTGCGGAACTGTGCATGGTGGCGAGGCCGCGGCTTGCCACAATGCTGCTCCCTCTCCTCCTGATTCCCTTGCTGCCCTTCCCTTTGCCCAAACCGCGCTGGCTGCCACTTCCATACATCTTAGATGTTTTGGGCGTAAACAAAAAAGTTTTTTAAAAGGGCGGGTGAAAAAGTGGGGTACTTTAATGGAGTGGGTTAGTGGGTGAGGTGATTAGATCGCTAAGTGATTACTAGTACAGTACAAATACAAAATACAATAATTCAGTAATCAGTAAGTGTGAACAGTGAACAGTGAGTGTGTCTCCTAGTACACTAACTAGAAAATACAATAATCAGTAGTAATCAGATTCAGTAGAAGGAAATAGAGTGTGTGTACACTACAGACAGTGCACGCACACACACACGCAGGAGCTAGCCTATGAACAGTGACTGAGTGTCCCTAGTACAGTAAATACAACTAGAAAATACAATATTCAGATTCAGTAGTAATCAGGTGATTCAGTAGAAGGGAATACTATGTAATGTACACTACAGACAGTGCACGCACACACACACGCAGGAGCTATGAACAGTAACAGTGAGTGTCCCTAGTACAGTAGTATAACTACAAAATACAAGAATCACTCAGTAAGTAAAGGACAAGACAGGGTAGAATACACAGCAGAAACACTGGTATAGATGAGAAATAAACTAACAGAGGACAGGAGGACAGCTGCCCACACAGGCAAGGCCCTGAGGCCTAAAGCTGTGTAAGCTTGCCTGCAGCAGCAGCTGTCTCTATGTAACACACAAGCTACTAACTAAAATACAGTCTCTATCTAGCTAACAACAATATAGGTGTATATAGCAGGTGTGAGCAAAAACGCTAGGTAATTGACCACTATAGAGCACTTGCTAAGCCAAAGCACAAAGGAGCAGATCTCTCTCTGTACAAGTCTCAGGCAAGGACGGAAAAACCGAACATGGCGGCCGCTATTTATAGGGTAGGGGATGGCCAGGGTTCCCCTCTGTGATTGGCTGCCGTCAGAGGGCCTGCGAGCCCTCTGATTGGCTCTAAGGACATCAATCTGGGCTATGACGCTATTCGAGCTCGGTATTCGAGCTCGAATAGCGCTGTTTGTTCGAATAGCTCGAATAGTGAGTGGGCTATTCGAGTTCACTCGAATAGCCCATTCGAATAGCTGCAGCTATTCGAGCTCGGTATTCGACCTCGAATAGCTGAAAAAGAGCTCGAATATTCGAGCTCTGCTGAGCATCCCTGACCCTGAACAAGCATGCAGATCAGGTGCTCTGACTGAAGTCTGACTGGATTAGTCACATGCTTGTTTCAGGGTTTGACTCAGACACTATAGATGTCAGAAGCTAAACAGAACTGCCAGACATGGTATTGTTTAAAAGCAAATGATTATGGAAGCCTCCATCTCACGTTTACTTTAAATGGCTTGTTACAGACCAGTTGTGTGGATGCAGAGCTAGTATCTCTGTGGATGAGTGGAGTAACACCTCCCTGTGAAATGAATGTGTCATTATCAAAGAGGGCG
This sequence comes from Hyperolius riggenbachi, assembly GCF_040937935.1. Lineage (NCBI taxonomy): Eukaryota > Metazoa > Chordata > Amphibia > Anura > Hyperoliidae > Hyperolius > Hyperolius riggenbachi. The sequence continues at coordinate 86,312,938 of NC_090646.1, read as the reverse complement.
GAGCTCCAATTTTCACCAATGTCATGTTTGCTTTGAAATTTTTTATTTTCACATATTTTAAAAAAATATAATTACATTTTCACAAAATTCAAATTTTTGCAAAAAATAAGAACTGTCTTGAAAATATTTTTTCTCATGCCAGTAGACTTCAATGCAGTTGGAACAAAATGTGTTTTCGCATGCATGCCCGTACAATTTCTTACATACACCCATGAATTTTTTTCATGCTCATAGACTTCAATGCATTTGGTGAAGATTAGATTTCTCATGCCCATATATTTATGTGAATATTCTCATTTGTGCAAAAATAAAACATTTTTACCCAAAATAATGGCAAGATGAAAATGGCTATATTCACTCATTCTAGTAAACTTGTTAAAAGTATAAGGGTGATTTAAAACTATATATGTAAAAGAAAGGAAAAACACAATTGAGAGCCCCCAATAGTGTATTATTGATGATAAAGGGATGCCAAGGTAGCAGCAAATAGAAATATACTCACAAGTATGGGTTGCTGGGTTCAGGCAACCACTTAAAGCACTTATGGGGATATTAGGCCTGTCCCCGCTAAAACGTCACTCTCTGTAGAAGGAAAGAAGGGGTGTTCACCCATCCACCAGGTGGATAACAATAATTGCAATAGGAACAGAGGAGCCAGCAGAGTAAAAACAGATAAAAGTTGGGGGGCAAGGGTGGACTTACCTCCCCAAAACCAAACACAACCACTATGTATGGATTAAACAAGATTTAATTCGTACTCCAGAAAAAATGCAACACGTTTCGCTGGTCTCTAGCCCGCTTCCTCAAGCAATAATAAAGGCCCTAAGACTCTCTATAGTTCTAGTAGAGAGTAGGGGTTTATTGGAGGGTGGATCTGGGCTCAGATCGCCCTCATAGGGGTTTATGTTTTTGGTTGTTATTGTTTTTTTCTGTTTCAGTACAATGTTATCTGATGTTTATTTTATTTTCCACCAGCAAGGTATGCAGTATAGTCTCGCTCTCACAGCACTGTTCAACCTTCGGGTAGGAGTAAGGATGTATGGCCGACTCCCAATGTGTATAAAATGTAACTCATGGCTCTGATTCCGATATTATCGTGGAATGTCAGAGGGATGAATAGCTCAATTAAACGCAAGTTGATATTTAATCATATCCGCAAACTAGCCCCCCAAATAATTTGCCTACAGGAAACCCACCTGTTAGAAACTAGAGCCTTTCGCCTCAAAAAACCCTGGATAGCCAAATATCACCTTGCACATTACTCCTCCTTCTCAAGAGGCACGGCTATCCTGATTGCCAAATCTTTCCCGGGTAGCGTCTCAGACGTCAGGGTAGATCCCAAAGGTAATTATGTCTTAATTAGATGCCTACTAGAGGGACGTCCCTTGCTTTTAGCATCAATCTATATACCCCCTCCCTTTGACATAGCGGTACTAACTACACTAATGAGTAAAGTACACCCCTTATTAGATGGCCCGTTAATTATACTTGGCGATTTTAATGCGGTCCTAGACCCTGACAAAGATAGGCTGAAAATCGGGGGGAAATCCTTTCCGGCCTTACTTAATTGGCTGGACACATACAAACTATGCGACATATGGAGATGGAAATCCCCTGACTCTAAAGTTTTCTCCTGCTTCTCAGATTCCCACAAAACGATGTCTAGAATTGATATGTGTATTGGATCTCTAGATGCTCTCACCCTAGTGGACTCAATCGCCTATTTATCACATGGTGTATCAGACCACTCCCCTCTAATGTGTAACCTAAGAATACCAGCCCTGACCTCTCAGACGCTATGGCGAATGAACCCGGCCTGGCTGGAGGACGAGACTGTACTGAAGGAATGTAGGAAAGGTATGACGGAATTTTGGCATCTTAATAAGGGAACAGTCGGGGAACATGTTTGCTGGGACGCCGGCAAGGCTGTACTTAGGGGACATTTCAGGGCCTCCCTCTCAATCATCAGACATAATGAAACCTCGCTGCAGGGATACCACGAGAAAGCTTCTACAGAAGCCCAGAATAACCTAATCTCCAACCCATCGGATGCTAACTATATCCAATGGCAGATTGCACGTAGAAAACTCGAGCTAACTAATTTACAGAGAACCAGACGCAAAGATATTATTCAGTCACAGCGTTTCTTTGAATTTGGGAATAAATGTAGCAAATTATTAACGTACCTTTTAAAGTCTTCCATGGACTCTAGGGCAATACCTGCTATTAAAACTCCCGCTGGATATATATGTGAGACGTCTACAGACATTGCAAACACCTTTACAGACTTCTACGCGGATTTATATTCCACTAAAACTGGAGAGGTAGACAGCGAAACAATGAGCTTTCTGGGAGACCTGGATCTGCCAACACTTTCTGAGGAAGAGGCTAAAAATCTAGACGCTCCCATCACTGCTCAAGAAATTAGTCTAATCATCTCCTCCTTTAAACACAATAAAGCACCAGGCCCTGATGGCATTCCAATTGAATGGTATGCAAAAAACAAATCTCTTATGGTCCCACACCTAGAATCTTTATTTCAACATATATTTAAGACTGGCTCCCTTCCCGACTCAATGTATGAAGCTCTCATTACCTTAATTCTGAAACCCAATAAAGACCCCACCCTCTGTGACTCTTACCGCCCGATATCACTCATCAACACAGACATAAAAATCCTTACTAAAATCCTTGCCACCAGGCTTAACGACTGTATCACCTCCATCATTCACCCAGACCAAACTGGCTTTATCCCAGGCCGTTCCACTAGAATGAATATCAGGCGACTGTTCTCCAACTTACAATACCCACATGTAAACTCTGGCACTAGAGTGATCTTATCTCTTGACGCCAATAAGGCATTTGACTCTATTGAATGGCCATATGTAAGGGCAGTGCTGAAGATTTTTGGCTTCGGGCCTGTTTTTCAGAGATGGTTCCAAATTCTGTATGACAAACCCACAGCCAAAATACGCATTAACTCCTTAATTTCCTCCCTCTTCCGTATCGCTAGAGGCACTAGGCAGGGCTGCCCATTATCCCCCCTCCTCTTCGCCATTGCCATTGAACCCCTTGCCCAAGCTATTCGCAGCAGCTCACACATTCAAGGCCTAAAAATAAACAAGGTACAGGAACGCATATCTTTATATGCAGATGATATGCTGGTATATTTGGCAGATCCAGGTCCCTCCCTAGAAGCTACCCTAAATATATATTACATATTTCACGGGATCTCAGGACTATCTATCAACTGGTCCAAATCCATTTTATTCCCTCTTGACACCTTCGATCTCCAAAGCATTACCAAATCCTCACAATTACAAATCACTGAGGAGTTTAAATATCTGGGGGTTTGGGTGAGGCGTCACATATCTTCATTTCTAGAAATAAACCTTAACCCCACTCTGGTACAGGTAGAGACGAGGCTGCGTAAGTGGTCCTCTCTGCCCCTGAACCTATGTGGCAGAATATGCATTATCAAAATGGTGATCGCCCCTAAAATCCTATACGTTATGCAAATGTCCCCAATATGGATACAACAATCCATCTTTAAACGGATAAACTCCATAATAGTTTCTTTTCTTTGGTCTGGATCCTCACCTCGTATTTCCCTGGCCACGCTCCAACTCCCCACAGCTCTTGGAGGCCTAGCTTTACCCAATTTCTTTATTTACCACCTGGCAGCCCAACTAGTCCCTATTCAAAGCTGGCTTAGCAATGACAGATCAAATGCTACGCTGGCTACAGAGGCGGATATAGCGGGCTCGTATGAGTCTCTCTGCAGCGCGGTTTACAGATACAAAGTGTCTGCTGGATCTGAGGGAACAGCGCTTATATATAACACGATCAGGACATATAAAAGAGCACGTAAACTCCTTGGGGAACCCCTATCCTATGTCTCCTTCAGCTCTCCCTTATGGAGAAATCCCAATCTACCGGAACTCCTGACAATCCCTGATATAGTTTTTTGGTACAAGCATGGCATCAAATATGCAACCCAATTATATGCTGAAGGCCTCTTTAAAGACTTTAATACACTACGTATGGAGTTTAGTCTCCCTAGACATTCCCTCTTCCGCTACCTACAATTGAGACACGCGATGCAAACACAGCTAGGGCTATCAGGAGTTTCTCTCGAACCCTCAGAGCTGGAGAAAATATTACTCAAAAATGAACCCACAAAACAAATATCCACCTTATATAACTTCTTAAACTCTAGGGGGAACGACAGGAAGGTTCAGGCCCTCAGAGAACGATGGTCGTCCCAGGACCCTAATCTCACCAAGGAAAAATGGGCGGAGCACGCAGAATTTTTCAATAGAGATATTATAGCCTCACAAGACAAACTTATAAGCATTAAATGGTTTAACCAAGCATACATCACACCGCTAAGATTAGCTAAAATGAGTCCAGCTCATAATGACTGCTGCTTTAAATGTAAGACCCCACATGCCAATTTCCTACACTGTGTGTGGAATTGCCCCCTAGTTAACGGATACTGGAAGTCGGTCATACACTTTCTAAGGGACACACTACAATTACCTGTGGCCTTAGACGCCCAATTATGTCTGTTGGGGATTGTGGGTGACATTCCCTGTAGCAAGAGTCAAGCGTCCCTCACTAAAATTTTAATTTTTTATGCCAGGAAAGCCATTTCCTTGAAATGGAAACTACCTACACCCCCATGCCTGAGGGACTGGAAAAGATTGGTGAACTCCGCTCTCCCTCTATACAAAATCACCTATCAGTCAAGAAACCAATTCAAAAAATTTGATAGAATATGGTCCAAGTGGGTAGATGCATCGGAAACCACAATCCCCAACCTTGACATTAATGTGGCCATTCAAGATTTACAATGGATCTAATTGGGCTAGATACACGTCTGCTAGATGGCATACAGATTATATCTTACAGTCGCTGTGAAATTTTTGATCATTGCATAGATACATATGTCAAGCATAGTTTCTGTACACTTGCTGGAAATGTTCTATACCTTTTATGTACTGTTTTTTTGAAAAATCAAATAAATAATCTCTTTAAAAAAAAATAATAAAGGCCCGGAGTAACTCAGAAGTTGTGTAGCCAAGTACAGCGCCTCTGTCAAAACTATATATGATTGCTATGGCAATTTTTCTTTAAAAAAATAAATTAAATGACAGCTGTAATTGTCATTCATAATTTTTTACACTGAAATGTATATGTGTGAAAAGGCCTAGAAGGCCTATAGTAAGGCTGTTTAGCATACAGATTGCTATGGATGGGGTCACACATGGGCCTTTGTTGATGCCTTTTTGGAGTTGCCAAAGTCAGATTAGAGTCTGACTATGACTCATCCATTGCTTACCCCAATTGTGACTACTCCCTGGCCACAGTATTGGAAAAGAGTCCATCACCGGGTGGTCAGGATGGGGTATGGCAGGATTCACCTAGACAGCAGAGCCTTGTTAGTGACAGCAAGCTGTTATCCCGAGGTAGTATACTACATAGCTTTACTACTAGACTGGGCTGAAGATCCCACCACAGGGTAACTTTAAATATCATCACTCATTATAATAGCTTAGTTCTGTTGGCATAATCTTGCCAAAATGTACAAAAATGCACAGAGAAGGAGTCAAAACAGTTTGTTAAATCAAGTATCAGAATCATTCAATATATGAAAATGATGTCAGTGTCAGGTAATCAAGATGTATAAGGGGGGGGGGGGGGAATGGTCCAAGTGGTGATCATATTTGATTAGCCATCCTGTCCCACCTGACTTCAGGGTGAAGGGTAAAAAAATTGCACTATGGGAAAGTATACCGTAGGTGAGAGTGGCCCGTACCGTGCGCGAGTAACGTACATTCGGGAGGAACTGTTCTCTGGCGAACGTGTTTGGCCATCTCTGTTTGAGAGTAGAACAAAAGGATGTCCGCACGATGTCCTACAAATCAAGTTCCTTTATTATGGACGTATCCAAGCATCTCTGTTTGAGAGTACTTGTGAGTAGAAATTTCCAATTTTTCAGTCATCTGCTTATGAAAAGCAGCATATGATGTTTGTACTTCTCTCTTCTGGTTTGTGTACGAGTACTTCATTTCTATGGTTAGAGAGTGCAGTGCACACAAGTATACAAGGGCGTAAGCACATCTAAAGGGATACCCAAGATTTCAAATTTTTGATTCCCAACCCAGGGTGTGTAGTTTGCATACATTCTAGCAGTCCCAGTGTAATTAGGTACATACAGTATAGCACAACCGGCTGTAACTTTTGATGTGGGGTATTGCCGATAGTTAAAAATATTTCATTACTGCTATTACCTGTCTTATTACCTTAGACAGAATGATAGTTAAGTGAAAACTCATAACTAGGGATGGTCGGAAATGCTGGTTTCCAATTCTGCGGAAATTTCGATTTCCGCCAATGCTTGCTGATTACCGATTCAACGGACTTCTGACTTCTGTTTTCCTATCCCTATTTCCAAGGAGTTTTCTTTTGGTCATTTTTTGCATTCTCTGGTCAAATACTTTCAAGTTGACTCTGATTGGTCCAATGCTTCCGAGTTCTGTAATTGGACTAAAATTACCGAGTTGTGGTAACACGATTTCTGCCGAAATCAAATTTCCAAGTTCTGGTGGAAAAATGCTGATTGCTGATCAGAAATGCGCAAATGTTATTTCTGCAGAATCTGATGAGCATGCCCTATCCCTAACCACAAACTAGCACCATCATTGTCATGCTGGAAATATGCAGCAAACAGCATTTTACTACAAGCTTTAGATTCTTAAAATATTGCATTGCCCATCTGCAAAACTGATGAAAAATGGCAACTCTGCATAGACCACAGATGAAGTCTCTGTATTGTCTCAAAGTCTCAAACTATCCCGGTGGTATTAAGAAAAACTGTGTTTGCCTTTTTATGTGTTCACACTGGATGATAAAGTTTGAACATCAACATTAATTATTTATAGGTATAGACAAAGAATAATGATCTATCAATATGACAGGACAGTGTGCCTAATGGCCCATATAGCAAGGAAACGAATTTCCTGGAAAAATGAAAGAACATTTTATGTAATAGATTTTTTTATGTTAATGGTGTAGTTACCTACAAAAAAGAATAAGGTACAGGAAATGTGATCTATAAGGCATATAAGTATACAGAACAGTACATATACAGTAGCTATGAGATTAGGTTTACCAAACCAGACTAATAGTTAATTTGTAATTTATTTTGTATTTCTATAGTGCTGACATTTTCTGAAGCTCTTTACAGTACATAGTCATGTCACTGTCTGTCCTCAGAAGAGCTTTTAATCTAATCCCTTCCACAAGTTCAATATAGTCTAATGCTAAACATACACAGTACGTTTATGCGCCGGTATCGAGCCAGCGGCTCGATACCGGCGCGTCACCGCTCATCCGCGCGTGCGCGTGGATCGATTCCCGCTTGTCCCCGCGGGCATTCCTTATCAGCCGCTCGATTTCTCGTTATTGTCCGCCCGCGGGGATCGAACGGGGAATCTATCCGGTGGGTCATCGGACCTGTCGGATATTATCAATCGAGCCATCAGCGGCTCTATTGATAAGGAATAAACGCACCGTGTATGTTTAGCATAAAGGCCCATACACACGTCGGATTTTAGCGAACGACCCGTCGTTTGAACGTTCCGTCGTTCCGTCGTTCGCACGTCAAATCCGGCGTGTGTACAGACTATCGTTCGGGTGATTAGACTGGTTCCAGTCTTATCACCCGAACGATAGTCTGTACACACGCCGGATTTGACGTGCGAACGACGGAACGTTCAAACGACGGGTCGTTTGCTAAAATACGACGTGTGTATGGGCCTTTAGACTAAGGCCAATTTTTGGGAAAAGGCATTGGCAAATATCTTATCTGTACAGTATACTATACCGTAATCTAGAAATATTCAAAACGCCAGGGAGATTAATTATTGATTCCTTGCCAATATTCCCTTGAAAGATCCCACACCAATATCCTTATTATACCTTTACTGATTCCTGATGAACAATGCCATACATGTCTCTCCATGCTAGTAGCCTTGGCAAAGCATCTTTAAATGTACCACCTGACTGTTGGTCAGTACACAGTAACTGCGTACTGACCACCAGGAAACACCGGCAAGAAATCCACCACTTTTTCTGGAGATATATGTCGTTTTTCAATAGCAAAGGGTAGATATATTATCTGGCAGTTAACTGCTTCTCTAAGAACCATTTTTCGTTAAAATTGATTTTCTCGAAACCTACAAGGTCTTTATTAAAAAATGTTATCCCCTTATTCCCACTATTCTCCTTAACACACATAGCAAAGTTGGTGATTATGGCATATATGGGGGCTTTGATATTAACTTCTAAAACCAATGTAATTGTAAAATCCATTGTAATTTTGCCCCAAAATCTGCTGGTCAATTTGTGGAAATATGAAAGAGAATTTGAATGAGAAATACTTGTCAGTACTGCAAGTAAGTGTGGTAAGTGAAAATGGGCCAATATGCCACAAATACAAGTTAAAAATAGAGATGGCACTAACTGTTCACCAGAGGACAGTCCCAGGCGAACTTCCGCTGTTTGCATTCTTGGCGAACTGCGAACATTTGGCGTGTTTGACCTGCCCCCTATACATCATCATGGAGGCAAATTTGACCCCTTACCTCACAGTCAGCAGACACATGGCAGCCAATCAGCTAGCACCTCCTCCTGGACCCCCCACCTCTCTTTTAAAAAGCAGTTGCAGTGGCCATATTGGATTAATTCTATGCTGGCTGCTGTTAGTGAGAGCAGGGACAGACTTGCTGCAGATAGGTAAGGAAAACATTAGCTAGGCCTGTGTTCTTGTTCCTCAGTGACTACTTGCTGAAAACACCCCAAATAGCCCTTTTGAGGGCTAGTACATTGGTCTCCTGTTTTTTATTTTGTGTGTGACACTCCACAGCTCACTGACACCCATAGCTGTGCACACTACTGCTATTGTGGCCACATTAAGTTGCAGGCACAGAACCACTCCAGTGCAATATTTGTAGGAATGTACTGTGATTTCTGCCCTTTAGGGATTAAAACCCAACTCTGTGTCAACTCCGTCATTTTTGGTGGGACTTTTGGCATGGATCCCCCTCCGGCATGCCACATTCCAGGTGTTAGACCCCTTGAAACAACATTTCCATCACTATTGTGGCCAGAAACAGTCCCTGTAGGTTTTAAAATTCGCCTGCCCATTGAAGTCTATGGCGGTTCGCTGAGTTGGCATGTTCGCAAACATTTGCGGAAGTTTGCGTTTGCTTGTAAGGCCTTAGGTCAATGGTTAACAACAGAACACACATACAGTGGGATGCGAACGTTTGGGCAACCTTGTTAATTGTCATGATTTTCCTGTATAAATCGTTGGTTGTTACGATAAAAAATGTCAGTTAAATATATCATATAGGAGACACACAGTGATATTTGATAAGTGAAATGAAGTTTATTGGATTTACAGAAAGTGTGCAATAATTGTTTAAACAAAATTATGCAGGTGCATAAATTTGGGCACCACAAAAAAAGAAATGAAATCAAAATTTAGCAGATCCTCCTTTTGCAGAAATTACAGCCTCTAAACGCTTCCTGTAGGTTCCAATGAGAGTCTGGATTCTGGTTGAAGGTATTTTGGACCATTCCTCTTTACAAAACATCTCTAGTTCATTCAGGTTTGATGGCTTCCAAGCATGGACAAGTCTCTTTAACTCACACCACAGATTTTCAATTATATTCAGGTCTGGGGACTGAGATGGCCATTCCAGCATGTTGTACTTATTCCTCTGCATGAATGCCTTAGTGGATTTTGAGCAGTGTTTAGGGTCGTTGTCTTGTTGAAAGATTCAGCCCCGGCGCAGCTTCAGCTTTGTCACTGATTCCTGGACATTAGTCTCCAGAATCTGCTAATACTGAGAGGAATCCATGCGTCCCTCAACTTTGACAAGATTCCCAGTCCCTGCACTGGCCACACAGCCCCACAGCATGATGGAACCACCACCATATTTTACTGTAGGTAGCAGGTATTTTTCTTGGAATGCTGTGTTGTTTTTCCTCCATGCATAACGCCCCTGGTTATGCCCAAATAACTCAATTTTAGTTTCACTTGTCCACTGCACCTTATTCCAAAATGAAGCTGGCTTGTCCAAATGTGCTTTAGCATACCTCAAGCAGCTCTGTTTGTGCTGTGGGGGGAGAAAAAACTTCCTCTGCATCACTTTCGCATACAGCATCTCCTTGTGTAAAGTGCACTGAATGGTTGAGCGATGCACAGTGACTCCACGCGCGTCACGTGATTACAAACACTTCCTCCTTCAACCCGGAAGGAGGAAGTGTTTGTAATCACGTGACCGCCGCTTGGACCGCATCGTGGGAGGCGCCGAGGGACGGACCGAAGAAGACGTCAGACAGGTAAGATTGACCCCCCCGCACACCCCGCACAGGTAACTGGGAGATATCCGGATAGAATTATCCGGATGTCTCCCGGATCCGGATTTGAGCAGCCCTTCACCTGTGCATGTAGGTCAGGGGTCACTGAGCTTACCAACCTAATTTGAGTTCCAATAATTAGTTCTAAAATTTTGGAATGAATAAAATGACAACAGTGGCCAAATTTATGCACCTGCCTAATTTTATTTAAACAATTATTGCGCACTTTCTGTAAATCCAATAAACTTCATTTCACTTCTCAAATATCACTGTGTGTGTCTCCTATATGATATATTTAACTGACATTTTTATACAGGAAAATCATAATAATTAACAAGGTTGCTCAAACTTTTGCATCCCACTGTACACACACATACACTTACAGACAGACAGACTCGCACACTCACTAAACTAGACTTAATAGGCTCCCCTTGAAAAAATGATAGCATAGGGCCCCCTTGGTCCTCTAGCCACCCCCCACCCACCGATATGGGTCACGTGATCTTCTGTAGGCGCAAGTGTTCTGCTGTGAAGCAGCATCTGGAAGAAGAAGAAAATTACTCCCACTACTCGCTACTCTGCATGGTGATAGAAGAGACTTTTGGGAGCGGACAGGGAGGTTTTTTTGCTAATTGTCTGCACTTGCAGTTGGGAAGGGGGAGAAGGAGGGACCTCCAAACCCCTTGCGATGGCGGGGCTCACAGGGGTGATTGTTATGACCATATACACACTTACAGACACACATGCAGGCATGCATTCAACGGATGATGGTTTCAGTCAACATGGCATGATTCTTCAAGTGACCTGATGGTTGGTTTCTAGCAAGTTAAAGAGGTGCTGCTCTACAATCTAAGAAGAGGGAGTACTCGTGCATCCAGATATGAGTAGTAGAAGAACCCTGAAGATGTCCATTACTTCACAGAAAGAACAAAATAGAACAACTCCCTGGGCCTGATTCACAAAGCGGTGATAACTCAGTTATCACACCTAAAAGACTTTAGGCATGATAACCTTTGCACCACACTGGTGAAAAGCCAGTTTAGGCGTGATAAGTTTAGGTGTGATAAGTTTAGGTGTGATAAGTTTAGGCATGCTAAGTTTAGATAAGTGTAGATAGCGTGCAAAGTCCCGCACGCAAAGCAGCGCCATTAAACTCCATGCGAAGTGCACCAGACTTTGCTAGCGCAAAACTTTTGATCAGCTGTGCACTGCGGTGCTAACGCAGTTGGTGCTTAAACTTATCATGCCTAAACTTATCACACCTAAACTTATCATGCCTAAACTTATCACACCTAAACTTATCACACCTAAACTTATCATGCCTAAACTGAGTTTAGGCGTGATAAAGGCAGTGCTGCTCGTAATGGAAAAATCTACGCTTACGGATCATTACGCGTAATTTTACGCTATTACGCATTATGCAATTACGGTTACGGCGTAGGAAATTATCTACGGTACATCACTGTAATTACGCGTAAACTTACGCAATTACGCGTAAGGATACCGTAATGAAGGCGCTTACACTACGATGTTACGCGTAGTGCCGTAATGACCATTAATGCGTATTTTTGGACGCATGCGGACGATATGTACGCAATAGTCATCAATGTGACAGTTATTGCGTACATATCATTCGTATGCGTCAAAACGTACGCTTATACTGAAGGGCGGGAGAAGATACTATTGGTTGCTTAGGATGTTGACTGATTGGCTACTCTTAGAAAATGGGAGATTTTACGTTAGTAATTACGCGTAAAATTACGCGTAAGTGTTCGTAAAATTACGCATGCCTAGCAATTACGGTAGACAGTGTAATTACGATACCACTTACGGTCTTACGCGTAAATAATTACGCGTAAGACCGTAAGTTACGCGTAACGCTTACGCGTAAATTTACATTGAATTACGATGCGTAATTACGCTCATGCGTAATTTCGGCCCAGCACTGGATAAAGGGCTTTTCACCAGGGTGCTAACTGTTAGCACCGCTTTGTGAATCAGGCCCACTGTGTTGTTTACTGACATTTTACACTACTGGCATGTGGTCAGAAGGGTTTTCTAGATGACCCCTGTACTCATTAGCCAGGGTGGAGGTGCTTATCTGATTTCACTGCTCTTAATGCATAATTATCTATATCTTCATAACCAGTAATCTCACAAGGCCAGAGGATGTCCGAATGGCCACCACCAATCAGCCAGTGTGGGCTGCATTTCTGACAGATTTAAGGGTGCAGGCAACTAGAAATGGTGGGATTTGAATGATCACAACAGCCCCATTTCTAGGGGTGGGCGAGGTGAGCATCTGCCTGTGGTGCAGTGAGAGAGGGAGGCTCAGTGAGGTAGGCGGGAGCAGCAGGCACACAGGGACTCAGCTGCGAGGAGAGGGGCCCTCCAGGGCTGGCCCTAGACTTTTTGCCGCCTGAGGCAAATTTAGAAAAAATTGCCATCGCCCATACCTCGCCCCTCCCTCCCCCCCGAGGAGGACTCACCTTTTCCGCGTTCCAGCGTGCGCTCCACTGACGTCACTTCCTGCAATGCCGTCCACTTACAAAACAGTGGGCGGCATTGCAGGAAGTGACGTCAGTGGAGCGCACGCTGGAACGCGGAAAAGGTGAGTCCTCCGCGCCCGTGCCTCTTACTATCGGGCATCGGCTGCTTCCTATTTACAGCTGGAGGGGAGCGCAGTTTGGGGGACCCAGGCAAGGGAGGGGGGGTCCGACCCCCCTCCCCACCGCTAGGCCCAATACCCGCGTACTGTCCGCTACCCCTCCGGCTCGGCGGCCGGCCCCCCGCACCCACGGACGGGTGGGTGCCGCCCCTAGAAGCTTGCCACCTGAAGCAAAAGTTTCACCCTGCCTCATGAGCAGGCCGGCCCAGCGGCCCTCCTCCACCCTAACTCTCCTCCGGCTCCACTCCGTGCTCACCCTCCATAGCTAAGATCTATGGCAGCGGCTGGAAGAGGCTCACCACTTCCTGATAGTGAGCGGTGCTGTAAACAGAGAAGCCCGGAAGCATGTGATCCTTGCATGTAAGTTAGGTAAGTTTGTACTACAACCACTTCCTGTTGCGGCCATAAATCATTGCAATGGATGGGGGAGCATGGCAAGGGTCTGAGGAAAAGGAGAAACGGTGATGGACCCCCTCCCCGTGGCTGAGTCCCTGTGTGCCCCTGCTGCTCCCCCCTCCATCACTGTTATCTCCAGCCTGCCAAAGCTGGGGGGGTACCTATACCTGGCTAACCTACACCGGGGAACCTATACCTGGCTACGTATACTTGGGCACCTTTACCTTGCTAACCTATACTGGGGCACCTATACTGGCTAACCTATACTGGGGCACCTATACCTGGCTACCTATACTGGGGACACTTATACCTGGCTACCCTTTACTGGAGCAGCTATACCTGGCTACCTATACTGGGGCACTTATACCTGGCTACCTATACTAGGGCACCTATACCTGACTCACCTCTACTGGGGCACCTTTACCTGGCTACCTATACTAGGGACACTTATACCTGGCTACCTATCCTGGGAATCACCTATACCTGGCTAACCTATTCTGGTGCACCTATACCTGGCTACCTATACTGGGGGGCTAAATACTGCATCACAAAAAATTTTCTCGAGCCCACAAGGGGGGCTATTTTTACACCGCTGCCCTGGGAGCAATGTAGCCTTGAAACTGGCCTGCTCACTTGATCGCTGTCTGTGCCAGATAACCGAGACTCTACTATATTTGTATTGCTGGATGTCCTGATTGTACAGATTTTTTAACTTCTCATGTATCTATGCTCCCCGATATTTGTTTTGAACTATGTACACTGCTATGAAAGATGTTGGTGCTATATAAATAAAATAATAATAATATCTCAACAAAGCTGTGTGTACTGTTTAGCAAGCTTTTTCTGGATAATTCCAGTATACAATAAGATACAATACGCACGCGTGACCTCACAATAAGTAGTAAACCACTACATAATTATTTTGCTTAAGTAAATGTGATGTATTATCTTACTTATACTGGGAGAGAGATAACAGCAGAACGTACTAAGAGCAGTCCATCACTGAGAAGCATTTAGTGGCCAGCCATGCCCTGAACATATACTTTGTATGTGTATTTAGAGCAAAAGCTAATTTAGGTCCCACAGCCCAGCAACGCTGGCTCAATTAACTTGATGTAACATTTCCACAATGTCATTTAAAGCCACTTACATTTGCCATGACTAATTTGATTTGTTACAGCAAATTAGTTAACTAAAAGAGGAAATTGTTGCATGCTCAATCCGCTGTCCAGTCGTACAAGCCACTGACTTTAAGCTGCGTCCATCATCTGTGTAATTTTATTCCCGAAGAAAATCAATTATATCAGCTTACTGTTTAAAAAGAGATCTTCAGTCTAATTAAATAGCAGAAGATTGCCCGGGACAACAGGAGTTACTGAAACCACTAACTGCAGTCGGTGGATGCTTTTTTTCTGCTTTTATAACAGAAATGTTTATATGTATTTTAGCTATAACACTCAACTTCCGAAAGAATATGTCAATGCCCACCCTCCTGACTACATCCTATGTAGACTATAAGTTATCAGAGGTGGCTGCATCTGTACTGCCAACGAGTGGCTGGATCTTTAAGCCGTGGCAACATTAAAGAATATTGTTCACCCCTAAGGGTTTTTTCCCTTAAAAACCAGAGCAATTTTCACATTTCGCATTCTCCTGTTTATTCACCGATAACTTTATCACAGCTAAATGATCTATACATTGTTTTCTTCACCCCAAATTAGGCCTTCTACGAATTATTTAATTTTATATGCATTTTAAAGAAAAAAATGAAAATCATTATTTCTTAGTTTTCAGCTATTATATTTTTAAAATAAAACATGCTACTACTATAGATAACACTCACACATTGTATTTGCCCGTTTGTCCCAGTTATAGTACAATATATGGCGAGGCATCAATATTTTATATGAAACATTTTTTCGTTTGATATTTTTTCCGTTTTGTGTTTTTTTTTTATACTATCTTAATAATTGCAATCCCTTATTTGCAAAAAAATAAATAAAAATAACAGTAATATACCCTAACAACATACATATTATAACAGCTGAGTCCCTAAGGTAACTATTTATGATTTCTTTTTTAAATGCTGTCACTGTTTTTTACAAGTGTTTTATTTTGATAACTATGGTGAGCAGGGCAGAAGAGGTCAATAACTAATGGGGGATTTATTTTTTAATTTATTTTAATGTGTTTAACATGTCGTTTTACTTTTTGGCCACTAGATGTCCACACACTATGCTGTGTACTGAACAGTACACAGTAAGTAATATGTACATTTGTGTTTTTACTTTCATTTAGTAAATGATCATAGGCATCTCACTGCACAATCTTGATTGTACAAAAGTAATACATCTATGTAACAGAAGGATTCATTGCGTAAATATACTTTGAATGGATACATTAGGTAGTCCCTCATCTTACATAGAAGTGGGAAAACTGCACAATCCAGATTACATAATTTTTGAACTCCTGTACATGCCAACCAAAAGCCACTTGAGGTGTCCATTAATCATATAACCTTTATGTAGTTTCAAAGTTGTATCATTAGCGTGCACCTTAAGGGCCTATTTCCACTAGCAAGCATTGCGACTCGCATTGCAAATTGCACATTGCAAATTTAAAAACGCATGCATTTTTATGCATGTTTTTCCCATGAAACTTGCATTGTGAATTTAAAACTGCCTAACAACATCACATGCCCAGCAACTCATTTACATTAATTAACTTCCTGTGTAGACCATTCCTGCATATGTTGAATTGTAGAAGAAGATGTGCATGCTGGGTACATTCGCATTCGGAATGCAAATTTCTGCCTTTTGTAACACGAATATATATGTGGCCCCACCGACTTACATTATCCGTAATTTGCATCCAGATCGCATCTGCATGCGAAAAAGTGCAGCATACCATGCAGATTTTTTCCACATCGTGTCTAGAAATTCGCATTGAATGGAAATATCTCCATTCACACAGATGTGGTGTATTTTGGATGAAAAAATTTGCATTGCGAATTCACATGTAGTGGAAATAGGCCCTTAGTCCTGTGCCGTGCCATCATACCTCTTCCCTCTGCATAGCAAGACAAAGTGTGATTTACATCTTTCAATTCTTAACCTTTACAGTAAGAAAAAAAGAAGAAAGGAACATAGGCTAGTTCTAAATAATATTGGGAATGTACATACAAATGCTTATGTCATCATGTCATGTGTCCCTTCAGGTACCCTTTATAGGTTTTACAGGCTTTGGTCTGCAGTTGTTAAAAAGCTTTTATCGTACACCTGTCACTCAGCCTTTTCCAACTTTCATCAGCACTAAAGAAATATAATAACAGGAATCTGTAAGATCATGTGTGGGCGTGTTAAATCCAAGGGGTGGAGCTTTTGGATAAGAAGTTGAGGGAACGGCATATGTGGTGTATGCACTAGGCTAGCACATGATAGCAGAATGCTTCTATATATAGGTTTGAATCGAATATATATTATACATTTGCTCCAGTGGAACAAAATGATAGTTAGTGGCAATTCAATTAGTTATGCATTACTTCTGCAGGAGAATGAATTTTAGCCTTGAGATTTAGGCCTGGAGATCCCACTGTCATGTTATCTGAAGTGAATTGTTACATAAATCACTGTAATTACAGGATTTGATTTTTCATTAAATTCAATATCTGGGCTAGTTGAAGTCACAGTTCTAGAGGATTATAGGATCTGACAACACTACTTAGGGTTTAATTGCGATGTTTTACTAGCAGAGACAGTGCATGCTTTGCTCCGGTTCCTTGGTACAACGTAGAAAGCTCAAGTGGTATCTGCTGCTCAGGTTTAAATGTCAGTTCACATCAGTGTTAATGGCTTGGAACTTCAAGAAATTGGTATTTTTTTTTTCTTTCAGTAGTCTTTTTAGGATCACTAACAAGTATTCAGGAGATTTTTCAGTCCACATGTTTACAGTATTCTTCAAGCAGATAACATGCTAGCTACTGATATTCTGTGCTGATGGGAAGGACGATAATGGGGAGAATATTTTCACTATAGAACATAGATCACAGGGTTTAAAGGGAACCCAAGGTGAGAGGTATATGGAGGCTGACATGTTTATTTCCTTTTACACAATGCACATTGCCTGGATGTCCTGCTGATCCTATGCCTCTAATACTTTAAAGAGAACCTAAGATGGCCAGGGAGGGAAAAATTATACAAACCTGGGGCTTTCTCCAGCCCTCTCCAGGCTTATCGCTCCCTCGCTATCCGATTCCTCCTCCAACTCCTGGATCTTCTGCAATATGCCCACCGGAAAGTTCACCGGTCCGGGGCATACTGCGCATGCAGAGACCAGCTGCACTTGTGCCCTCATCGCGCTTTCGTAGCCAAGAGTGTTCTGCACCTGCACAGTACTACTGCATAGGCACAGAACTCCCCTGGCCATGGGAACATAATGGGGAGCGTGCATGGCCAGACAGTGCCTGCTCCGACTGGCCCTGACTGGAGGATTTTTCTGGGCCAGTTACAGAAAATCCAGGAGTCGGAGGAGGGCTGTGTGGGACCGATAAGCCTGGAGGGGGCTAGAGAAAGCACCAGGTATGTATCATTTTTTCCCCCATCCCTGTCTCAGGTACACTTTAAGCCATAAACCCTCAACAAGTATGCAGATCTGATGTCTATGTCTAAATCTGACAAAATTAGCTGCATGCTTGTTTCGGGAGTTTGATTTAGACCCTACTAACCAGAAAGTTCAACCAGTCCAGGACTGCCAGGTAACTGATATTGTTTAAAAGGGAATAGATAATGTACGGTCTTACACCTTGGGTTCCTTTTAAGGTTTATATCTAGTGCAGCAGTATGTTAAGCTATAGATGTTCAAATTCTTCTGCATAGTTTCTTTTATAAAAGAATGGAAGAAGATGTGACCAATTTGATCATCTGATTGGTCTGCAGGACTGATTGCCCAGCTACAGTATGTTTAAATCTTCACATGTAACTTTTGCTTACTTTTACAGTATAACCTAGATTGGAAATCTGAACTGACATGTGGAAGGGTTTAGCTGCATATTTCTGTATAATTCTGTGGAGATTTCTGCATTAATCTACAATCTACATAAACATCTTCAATCTCACCTTGTAGATGTTTCTGCAGAATTGTGTTCAGCACCTTTTTACTTTACTTTACTTTTTAAGAGTTCCAACCAGGGCCAGGCTGAGGCAGAGGCACGGGAGGCAATGACCTCTGGGCACAAAAGCAAAGAAGGAGTGACTGCAGCCTTCCAGAGTGCCCCTCTCTTCCAGCCATATGCAGAGTATGCGAGAAGACTTAGAGAATGTCACTCCTCTGTCAGCACTACCAGGATCTTCCCCATGTTTCAAAGTTCAGCGTCTATGACACCATCTAGTGGTGTCTCTCATTATGTGCATCTCTAGAGGAGTCAGAATGGAGACGCTGAAACATGGTGAAGTCCCAGCAGCATTGACAGGTGAGTGATACGCTTAGAGTTAATTCACAAATGCATATGAGGGGGCCACCTAATACTGGTGGGGAACATCTGACTATCTATACGGGAGGGAGGCTACCTGATTCTGGGGTGCATATTTGGCTATCTGTACTGGGGGGAGGAAGCTAATACTCAGGGAGGGGGCATATCTAGCTATCTTTACTGGGGGAAGGCTACCTAATACTGAGGAACATGTCTGGCTGTCTGTACTGGGGTGGAGGCTACCTGATACAGATCATACAGGGGCCACATCTGGCTACCTAAACTGGGGGACATACCTAATATTGGGTGTACATTTGGCTACCTAAACTGGGCAGGGGTTCTTCTTATACTGGGGGCACATGTGCTACCTATTAGTGATGAGTAGAGTTGGGCCGAACCTCCGATTTTAGGTTCGCGAACCAGGTTCGCGAACTTTCGCGGAAGGTTCGGTTCGCGTTAAAGTTCGCGAACCGCAATAGACTTCAATGGGGATGCGAACTTTGAAAAAAAAAAAAATTATGCTGGCCACAAAAGTGATGGAAAAGATGTTTCAAGGGGTCTAACACCTGGAGGGGGGCATGGCGGAGTGGGATACACGCCAAAAGTCACCGGGAAAAATCTGGATTTGACGCAAAGCAGCGTTTTAAGGGCAGAAATCACATTGAATGCTAAATGACAGGCCTAAAGTGCTTTAAAACATCTTGCATGTGTATACATCAATCAGGGAGTGTAATTAAGGTACTGCTTCACACTGACACACCAAACTCCACTGAACAGAACAGGTATGCAGTGGCGGGTTCACTGAACAGAACAGGTATGCAGTGGTGGGTTCACAGAACAGGTATGCAGTGGCAGGATCAATGAACAGGTATGCAGTGGCAGGATCACTGAACAGGTATGCAGTGGCAGGATCAATGAACAGGTATGCAGTGGCAGGATCAATGAACAGGTATGCAGTGGCAGGATCAATGAACAGGTATGCAGTGGCAGGATCAATGAACAGGTATGCAGTGGCAGGATCAATGAACAGGTATGCAGTGGCAGGATCAATGAACAGGTATGCAGTGGCAGGATCAATGAACAGGTATGCAGTGGCAGGATCAATGAACAGGTATGCAGCCAGGGACAAGCTAAGGCTAACTAATCTTTCCCTATGAGAGACTGCAGTAGCTCGCCCTACTCTAACTAATGCAGGCACACGAGTGGCCACGGCCGCCGCTGCCTGCCTATATAAGGGGGGGTGGGGCTCCAGGGGCTAGTGTAGCCTAATTGGCTACACTGGGCCTGCTGACTGTGATGTAGAGGGTCAAAGTTGACCCTCAGTGCATTATGGGGCGAACCGCAATGGGGCGAACTTTTCCGCAATAAAGTTCGCGTGCGGTACCCGCACGCGAACCACCTAGGTTCGCGCGAACCAGGTTCGCCGGCGAACCGTTCGGCCCAACTCTAGTGATGAGCAGAAATTACGCCTATATGTTATTATGCATCAAAATTTGCAATTTTGCATCGTAATTGTAATGCAAATTTCTGAGAAAATCACAATTAATTTTGCATGTAAATGTAATATTACATAATTTTGTGTAATTTTTTTGTGCAATTTTCATGTAATTTTGTGTACTTTTTGCCGACTTTGGTGGCCAATAGCAAAGCCCCCATACAAGCTATTGAACCCAAAATTGCTACATATGTTAAGGAGAATATTTCAAAAAGACCTTGTAGTTTTTGAGAAAATAGATTTTAAAAATGCAAAGCAAAATGGTTTTAAAACACATTTTTCTGAGTTTCAAAAACATTTTTTCTTTGTTTTTTTTAAAATCGATTTTCTCAAAAACTACAAGGTCTTTTTGGAAAATTCTGTTTATGACTTGTACCCACTACTGCTGTCAATAGCATGAATGGGGGCTTTGCTATTCACTGCTAAAGTAGGCACAAAATTATGCAAAATTTTACGCGAATGACTATACGAACTCAATTGAATTTACAAATCATAATTACATACAGGCGTAATTGTGAAAATGTACGCATCACTACCAGAGCCGGGACAAGGTCCTACAGCACCCAAGGCTGAGACAGCAAAGTTCGCCCCTCCATCCCTCCCACCCCAGCCATCACTCTGATTGCTATTAGAGTAAGGGGCACCCCAACCTCCCCAACACCTTAATCTCTAGTTATCTGGCTTGCAGTCACTGTCATGTATCCTCCTTTCTTATTTCTTTCTGCTTCAAACACAATAAGAAATGATAGCTGAGTGAGTTGTGCGCCCCCTCCTACACTGCACCCTGAGGCTGGAGCCTCTCCAGCCTCTGCCTCGTCCCGGCCCTGATCACTACTACTACTGCTCCTACTGCTCCTAGAGCCGGGACAATTGGGGGGGGGGGGGGGGGTCACTTGGAATCTCTGCCTCTAGTGCTGGAGAACCTTGTTCCTCCACTGTCTGCAACAGTCAACTCAGTGTTTATAAGGGCTATTTAAAAGGCTAATATTATATACAGACAGCATAATCTGCCAATCTATGCTAAGGTTTTTTTCCCCATCATTCAGTAGTAAGTTTATTATGGACTTCAAAGTGAATGACAGCCATAGCTCTAGAGTTAAAGGGACTCTGAGCACCTCTCATGGGCATGCCTTTAAAATACTTCCAACAAAGTTGTGCTATGCCTCTTGCAATGGCCATGCGTGTCACTTCCTCTTCCTGCTTCATTCAGTGATGCACTTCTCTAATAGAGAAGACAGGGGTGACCTAAGTTATAACATAGCCAAGATGGCAGCCACAAATTATAAATTGAAATCGAATGAAAACTATTTGGTGTAGAACGGCGATTCAGGCATAAAATGAAAGAGGAGAGCACAAGCTACAGAAAGTTATGCATCTTTAAGTACTTTGCAGTACTGGTCGGAGTCTTAAAGGCATGCCCATGAGAGGTGCTCGGAGTCCCTTTAACATTTTTGCAGATTAATCTAATGTATTTTTCATTTGTTTTGTACAGCAGGAGAAAACAAAAGTATACTTTTTGGCTAGCTGCATCCATGTGCTTCAGTTTGCATTCAAATTCTTAGATTAGGAATTAGTGCATAATCTGCATATGATTTGTATTCAAGGTGTGTATTTTAGTCCCTGCGGGGATCTGCACTCCTCTGTTGGTTTCATTCAAATTGCAGCCTAGGAATACTGTCAATTGTTTGCTGTTATTTTTCATTTGGCCTTGCAACACTAGAGTCTAAAGTTGGATTCCTGCACAGGACTTTGCCTCCAGGAAGTTTGAACTTTCTTTCAATATTAATATTTTTCTATATTTACATGGATTTCCTCCAGTAAACACGGTTTAATTAAAGGTTTATTAAAGGTCCCACTGATAACTGTAATATTTCGATATATTTCACACCACTGGCTAATAAAACAAGTTAATAAGCCTTTGCTTGTAAAATCTTTCTGGGGCAAAACATTTTCAACTTTTGCAGGGATATGAGTAGGGATACTCATTTGGATTCCACGGCATTGAAACTTCCGCATTTTGGATCGGAAATCGGCATTTTGGATTGGAATTGGAGTTATTTTTGCCCAATCACAGAACTCAGAAGCATTGGAGCAATCAGAGAATGCAGAACATTTCTGCAAAAAAACGTATTACCGCGGTAATTTTATACCAATCACAAGATTCTATTTTTCCAGTTTTCCAATTATTTATTTGCATTTTATAAAGTACTCTTCAGAAATTAGAATATCAATAAAATGGAAATCAGAAAAACAGAAGATTGAAAAATGGACAATCGAAAAATGGAAAACTGGAAGTTGGAAAATGGAAATCGGAAATTGGCATTGGTAGAAATCTAAATTTTTGTGGAATCGGAAATGGGCATTTTTTGACCTAGATATGAATACCATTTCTGCATGTGAAGTACGCATATTTTTTCAATCTACCTTTGTAATGACCTTAATGTGCTAACGTTCACTTTTTCCTTTACTGACCAGAGGATATATTATACAGCCTTGTATGGCTACAGCCTGTCTTTACTATTTACCACCATGGCATTAATATGACAACCACTAAATACGTGCTGTAATGCTTGCATCCACAGCTGCAGTATAACGTGATCAATTACGTGTGCTAAAAATTACAAGTTTAAATTTCCTTTTTTTACAAATGTTTGTCAGAAATTCTAAAAACAAAAAAACCCTATGTATAAATATAAAAAGGTATCATCCCACTTGGTGGATGACCCTAATAACCAGGCTGTTTTGATTTTTTTCATTTTCCTGCCTGAAATAGTTATTTTTCAGGCATGCAAGTGACAGCTTCTGTCTTTTCGGTAACTTGTCGGGAATATAGTAAACATCACTGATAAGCAAATTACAACCATAAAAGTTTTCCTGGCAGAATACAACTTCTGAGGGCAGGGGAGAGATAGACAAAGGCCAATAGTTCATGTATTTTAACTCTGAGACATTTAATAGACTGCCATTGAGTAAATACAATAAAACAATCAATCTACTTTGTAAATGTTTAAATATAAAATAAAGCCATGGGATATTAAAAAAGTCACAGACTCACAGTCAAAGGAGTTGTTTATCTTATCGGGTAATTTCACCTCAGATACATTTTCAAGTGGCATGAAACTCTGATATAATATTCAATAAAAAATTGTTGTCCTACTTTTTATAACAAATACAGGTATCATACTTGCTTTTGTGCACAAGTATTATTATTCATTTAGAAATTACCAAAGTACAGTTTATTTGCTCTGAAAGCTGCCATTGCATTTTATTCATAGCTACAGTATTTATATATTGTAATGTACCAAATTAATTTTTCTGAGCTGTGTCTGATATAGATGGAGTTTCTCCACTGCCAGGGAATGTTTACATTCCTCTATTGCGACAATTATGTAAACACAAGATAATATTATCACCTTCAGATTAGTATCTCACTGCAGGGAGCTTTCTATTGAAAAAGTGACTCCTGTATTTAACTGTTTGAATGTTGTTCTGCTAAAAAAAATGGTTGTAGTATATTATATGCTGTAAATAATATTTTACAAAAAAAGAACTGCTGGGTTTCATACTACTTTAAGTGGTGATTTTGTTTCAATGCTTATTTGGAGATCAAGTATACATCTCCTTTTGTAGAAAAGGGTTATTTTTCTCATTATTTTATACACATCCTTGCATCCCAGCGTATTCCTGATCAGAGCTGAAAGCTTTTATTGGACCCCTGCCTTTCATATAAAACATTAAGCCCCAAACCTAAAATTGTGTAACAGCACCTGAAATTGATTTACATTGTACAGCAATAGTTGAGGGATGTTTCCCAGCATGCATCACTTAAGTCCACAGTGCAAAAACTGTATATGTTCTAAAGCCACAGGTTCTCCATAGAGATGAGCGGAAACTCTCTGAGACAGAGCAGTGTACAAATCTGATGTTTTAACTCACGGTGCTATTTTCATGCACAATTAGATATGACAGCCCAGCCAAATCAGGTTAGAACATGGTTAGGAATTGCACCCAGGAACTTGAATAACTTAGATCTCCAGAACAGACTGGAGCATTGATGTCTATTGCAATTTACATTAAACGGAATAAACCATTTGGACATGTTTTACTCAACACAGCATCGTTTTTCACATTTAAACCAGGAAAGAAGGCTATTTTGTTAAATCGAATGCACATTTGTGGAGACTGCATTAAATAAGTAATGATTTAAATATTTACACGGATGGAGGGGTACAGATTTTCGAAACACAGACACTGCCGTTGGAGATGATTCAGCCACAAGCAGTGAAAGATGAACTAATGATTGGCAAATGATGGGCGCTAGCAATTAAAGGCTCCGCTGCTTTATTGGAAAAAATTAAAAAAAAATCTGTAAGAAAAAAACCCTCTGTGGGGGATACTTACCTCAGGAGGGGGAAAGCCTCTAAATCCTAAATAGGCTTTCCCTGTCCTCCTCCAGCCACCCGATGTCAGCCCTCGAATATTGGCAAGGTAAATATTTACTCCAGTGGAAATAGCCAAACCACTCTACTGCACATGCGCAGGCAACTAGCGCCTGCGCAGTAGGGTGGACCCACTCATGAAGGGTAATATTGCAGGCACTACAGCGCCAGAGCCAACATTCTTGGTGGCTGTGGTTTCGGGGGACCCAGAGTTGGATCCCTGAGGCTAAGGAGGATGGGGGAAACCTCATCAGGATCCAGAGGCTTCCCCCCTCTCGAGGTAAGTACGCCCCAGGGTATTTTTCTTTTTACAGAGTCTCTTTAAAAAACATATGTGCGTTTTAAAGAGCTAAAATGATAATTATGTACCTATATCTATGATAGTTAGTTCAGTATAAGTACAGATATGAGTCCTTTTTAAGTTTTCTGGTAAATTAAAGGATACCTGAGGTGAGAGTGATATGGAGGCATGCCATATTTATTTCCTTTTAAACTTTCCTGCTGATCCTAATACTTTTAGCCATTGACTCTGAACTGCTTGTTTCGGGGTTGTGGTTTAGGTACCAATGATGTACGAAAGTTTAGCAGGACAGCCAGGCAACTGATATTGTTTAAAAGGACATAAATATGGCAGCTTCCATATGTCTCTCACCTCAAATTCCCTTTAAAGGTAGGCACACGCTATAGAAACTTCAAAATAAAAAGCCAATGTCAAGAGATTTGTTGTCAGGAATTATGCAACATTTCATTTCACCTGTGCCTGGACTGAAATACTCTGCTTCACCTGTAGGCGGTGTCATGTGCCTGGACTGAAATACTCTGCTTCACCTGTAGGTGGTGTCATGTGCCTGGACTGTCTTAAACTTTCAGGCAACCTTCTCTGCCTCCTGGTGGATTTAGCAGGCAAAAGAGTTGAAAGAAAATACACAAATTTTTCTAGGCAGAAAAGAGTTTGCTTAGTTTTAGTTCAAATGCTCAGCAATTCTATACTATGCACAAACATTGATCAGAAAGCTGTCTTTCTGAGATAATCTATATAAGCTGCCGCTACAAGAAATAAACACTCCAGTATTAGGGGAGTTTGGTAATCACAAGAGACTGGAGAGGCTGAGAAGAGCACTGATGCATTTTTAGGAACTGTAGTGAAAATAATGTAGTGAATATTTTTTTTTTTTACAATATTCATTTATCATTTATTTAGCTGGTGTTTTCTCTATAAAAATCTTTCCTCACCCTTATTTACTTTCTGAAATTCATCACAGGTGGCAACTTATTTAGCCACCTTAGCGGTAATCCCGAATCAGGCTCGGGGCAGAAATCCACAGCTCAGAGCGGTAATCCCGAGCCTGAGTGAGTTATATGCAGGAGCTGCTGCAAATCTCTCTGTGATATGTTTTTTCTTGTTTTTAGGGTCTAAAAGCATGTGAAAAAAATGGCTTTTAGACCCTAAATCTGGAAATAACCATAACGCCAGGGAGTTTAACTGTCAGGTGCAGTTTTACAGAATGGTTGTTTCTGAAAATTCCAAAGCCAGTGAAAATAATGCCTAGTCTCCCAGAATGCTCTGGGAGCAGAATTTTGCTCAGCTTAGGCTAGCAGCCGAGGCTGAGCATTACTGGGAGGCGCACAAGAGATATCGGCGCAGGAGACTTAGGCGCAGGATTCAGCCTTTATATGGCTGATCCTGCTGTTGCACAAGTCCCGGCCGCATTACATACTATTCCCCCTCCAGGCCGCCATGGATAGTGGGGAATGAAATAAATCTTCTTCCAGCAATTGTTGGAAGCCAAATTATTGTGTTATAAAAGTAACTTCAGCTCCGTCTTCTGACGGCGCCGAAGTTACTCCCTGTTTGCTGCTATAGCTGTAATTCCTATTACGGGCCTATGGTGGCACCGGCTGCGCCCAAGTCTCCACCGCTGGATTCAGCGTGTTCGCACTGGGAGGGTCAGGCTACATACCAGTATACAGCAATCTATAGAGCCAGTGGGTGTGTCTGACATCATCAGAGTACATGTGATGCCTGAACCTGCCCTCCCATACCCGAGGGAACATTGCTGTTACTGTTACACACTGTCAGAACTTTCAGGATATGAAGTGCAATAATTATGCGTTAAGAGCATTTATCTGAAAGCGGGATTGTCAGCCATAAAATTTAATTCAATTTACCATTTCTCTGTGTTTATTATGAAGTCTACAACCCTGCATTGCAAGCATTTCAATATAATCATAAATGTTTCTGCTGTAATAAATCTTATCTTAGTCAGCCTGGCTCTATGTGGTACATAGCCGAGAAGAAGGAAGCTTGTCATCATTCCTCCCACATTCCTGCTCCTCACTGATTGCCTGAGGGAAGTTCAGTGTGACAAATGGCTGAGAAGGAAGAATCTGCTGAAATATGATCTATGCTAAGCTCACGTGTTTACAAACCAAGCTAGATATGACAGGGCAGATTCTAGGAGAAAAAAAAATAGTAAGGAAGGATATTACATCAGGATTGGCTCCTGTCAGAGGCAGCAAAGAGGGAAAATACCTGAAACAGTTTTCTCTTTATTTACTATATAAAGTTCACTGAAATCTAAACGTGGACAGTACAATACATATTTTATATAGGTAGAACAAGTATTTATCTATTTATATATAGTTTTTTTTCCTCGGACAGTAAGGCTGTTCCTGCTGCTTTAAAGAACAAGTGACACCCATGCTAACCTAGAAATAAAAAACACATATATAAGTAGATAAATACTACTTCTACTTACATAACAGATGTATTGTGCTATCCACGTAATGATTCCTGTGAATTTTATAAAGGAAAAGCAGAAAATCCTATTCTAGGCAGTGGCCATCTTGCCAATCTAATGCTGACATCATATCCTCCCTGACTCTTGTCCCCCCCCCCCCTCCCCTCCTTTCTCTTGCTCATTGTGTATTCATTAGCTGCCCTCCTCCCAGAGTCTTCAGACACTCCCACTGAGGTGTATACTAGGAACTACACTGTCTTATCCTCCAATCGCTGAGTCACCTCAGCCTTGCTTGTAAACACAAGTGAGCAGAGGTGTTTCAGATAAGAAAGCTAGGCAGGGAAATAAATGGAAGAGGAGGAATATATTATAGATAAAAAGAACTCCCAGCATTCAACCACTAGGGCAAGTGCTCCTAAAGTATGTGATAACTCCAAACCATAACAGCAGAAAAAGTTTTGCAAGTTTTGAATGCAGGATTAGCATCTTTATCACTTAATACACTCAGACCAGTTGCTGTTGAAATTTGATTTTTATGGTGACACTCCCGCTTTAAAGGATTTTGTGCTATGTTGTGCCTATATATTTATCCTGAGATGGAGTTTGATTAAAAGTTGAAGATTACCTATCCTGAGGTGTGATACTTGCTACAGTGGTGAGCGTAGCAGAGATTTGATCATTATAATCTATAGACATGGGAAGTGTTTCTGATGTTGAAACCAGGAAAATGACAGCAAAAGTGGGTATCCTACATAATTAAGTCAGAAACAAAAATAGGGTCTCTTTGACGGTGCCTTTGGCTTTCTGCAGTCTCATGGCGCTCCTCAGGCCAAGCATTTGCTACATATATTGGCCCACTGAGATAGAGCATTATTACATTTGAATGAATATTAACGTAATAATAACATAAACCTGTCTGTAACCTGTACCCTGGGGGGTATTTACCTCAGGAGGGGGAAGCCTCTAGATCCTAATAAGGCTACCCTGTCCTCTCATGCAGCCCTGATCCAGTGCTGGCAGCCCCCGAAAATCCACCCCCAAAAAATCCTTTCATAACAATCCTGCCTGTGAGAGCCTCGCATATGCGCACTTGCGGCAAGGTGTCTGTGCCTACTCAGTAGAGCGGATCCAATCGGGATCGGCTACTTCGGCCTGAGCCTGACTGAAAGCCACATGTGTGCCAGCTCGAGGCTCTCACAGGAATGTTATGATCCTGGAGCCCGTACCACCATTTCGGAGGCTGCAAGTCCTGGATTGGGGCTGCAGGAGAGGACAAGGAGAGCCTCACTAGGATCCAGAAGCTTCCCCCTCACAAGGTAAGTACCCTGCCAGGGGCTCTTTTTTTCATTATAGGTGTTCTTTAAAGTAAAATCTGTGATGTGTTGTAATTTTCTTTATTTTCTTTATTGTACTTGTGCTGCATAGGTATCTAGCCATTTAAAAAAAATATTGGTTTGTAATCTTCAGATTTTTTTTAAATAGCATATTCTTCTTAATTGCTATAATGATATTTACAGTGATAATACGTGAAGACGTTCCCTCTCCAACCTGCCCGAGCCATCAGCGAGGCCCTCAGTATAAAAATGTCCGAGCTCATTCATATTTCAAAAAATCAAAGGGTAATTGCTGAACAGAAATACCTTTGTTTCCTTGGAAAGCAATTAGACTGGTGATGGCAGGTCTCAAGTGAGAATCCAACTCTCAGATGGACGGTAATTACTCACTATTTGCTATTAGAAACAGAACACTTTCTTGATTGAAAAGCCTAATTACCTGGGATTTGGAGAGTTGCAATAACAATCGTACATTTTAAAGGCTAATGAAAATATTTTTTTTCTAAGATAAACCAGCTATCTGCAGATCCAAGACCACAATATTAAAATGACGCTTTTTTTATATTAATTGCTTATGTTGTAACAATGGTTTTATACAGTATACTGCTGATAGCTTTCACTGTTATACTCTGACCTCTACTTTATTCAAGGTTTTACTTTTAAACCCATTATGGCTGTGGATTTATTGTGAATCACAGCAAAGCAGAGTTTTATAACTTTGCCAGGCGATAACTAGTCAGTCAACACTTTGCTGTTACTGGAATGCAATGAAAGATAACTATAATTCCAAAGCGAAAATGCACAGGCTTCAATAGTTCACAGCTGTTTTCAGTAACATCATATGAATGCATATGGATCAGAAGGATGTAAAAGCTACAAGGCAGTTCAAGCCCCTAAATTCAAGGCCCTATGGTGAAGGTAACCTGGGCCCCCCTTCAAATTTGGCCCCAGACGCCCACCCCCAAACTCCGCCCCCTCCTCCCCCTTCATGTTGTCAGACCTCCCCCACCAACAGTGATGAGCAAAAATGTGGATATTCTTTTCACATTAATTTTTGCGAAAATAATGTTAGATTCCCCTTTTGAGCGAAAATGCCATTGAAAATCATTTTTTTTAATACAGTTTATTGTCTTCTCACATTTTTCACTAATTTTTGACCAAAAAATAAATGATTGTTTTTCACGATTTACGTAAAAAAACTATACATTTTTGTGTTTTTTTGCAAATTTTCGTAATTCATTTTCTTTGACCATTTTGCAAAAATGCAATGTATTTTTGTGAAAAATTTCAAAGAATCAAAAATAGCATATTCGATGCGAAAAGGACTTTGGCAAAAAATCACGAGCAACACTGCCCACCACTAAGTCTTCCCCCTGATTGATTTGTGTAAGTATTTAACAACTCACCTTTTCTATCTGTGCTTCCTGTCTTCATCTTGCTGCCTGCCTTATCGCAGTGACCAGGCGCTAGGACAGGTGAGTTGTAATCCTCATACAAATCATGCATGGGCCCCAGTGAGCAGTTGGGGGAAACTTGGGGCAAGGTGTCCAGCAGCATGGGGGGGGAGGGCCTGGCAGCCAGCAGCACTCGGTGAACCTTGGGCAATTGACCTATTTCTAGCATAAACAAACCGAATGGGAGTATAGGTAATATTTGTTCACAAACTATGTCCCAATAAAGGACCTAACCTATATGTACAAAATAAGTGACGTAAGGAGTCACTGGTCAATCAGCTGGATTGTAGTCTTGTAAACCAGTGATCAACAGGTCTCCAAATAACATATATACAAGTATGGGGAGAGACTTGACACAAGTATCATAACTGTCAGTCTCACTTTAGTACTGATACACATATACAGTATATGCAAGAAAGAAATAAAAGTACGTTGCTGTAAGGTGCGAGGTCTTTGCTGATCCCCCCCAGTGCTGGCATTCAGTCAGAGGATACTGGGGTGTAGCTAGTCCCACCACGGCAGAGTACTGTTAGAAGTGATTGCAAAAGCACATGGCAAAATAGGAGTATGGTAACATAACTGTGGTGGAGGCTAAGTGTGAGACTGCCATCAATCACAGAGAGACCTGTATGCTCCTACATAGTAGTATTATAGCCATGAAACAAATGCCTTCACAGAAGGTATAGAGCTGGGGTAGAAATGGGTGATATATACAATTTACAGTGCTAGTGTCATTCGACTAGGACTAGTTTCACTCTATAAAACAAGAGCTTCGTCAGGAAATAGAACACACAGTGTACAACTCATAAAAAGTATCCCCCCACCACAAGAAATCCCACACCAATATAGCCCAAGACAGAGCTGGAGCGCCTGCTGCTCTTTGCTCTTATATACAAGCACTAATGGCTGTATCAGCCTCACCTGTGTGTGCATCCACCCACATCAAGTTCTGTCTCATCCATGTTTCAGGCAGAAGAAACCATCCCCAGGTTTAACCCTCTAAACATCAGGGCCAGGTAAACAGTGTGGAGTAGTACAGCCTCCTCTCCATGCTGTAGCTGTATCGTAGTGGAGGAAGTGATGTCAATTGCCCTATTTGCCTGACAGGCAGTGGAAAAAGCTGGACAGTTATTCTTTTTTTTTTCTATTTATATATCACCAACATCTTCCATAGTGGTGGACATAGTGCAAAAACATACAATAATGGGGAGCCTAGATACATGAGCAGTTTAACATTATGTGCATTCAGGACAACCAGTGACACAAGTAGAGAATACATATAATTGATGCATATTTTGAGAACATCGCCAATACACAAGGGAATATTGCTTGTCCTTGCCAGCTTACAATCTTCTAGAGGGTAGTGGGGTGGAGACTCTAAGGGAGTAGACAATGAGGTTTGCAGATGAGGCAGTAAGCCTCAGATTTTAGCTATAACAAATTATAAGCTTGAGGGTATGTTTAAAAATTTGACTTGGACCCTGAAGCACAGGTTGTGGGAGAGAGATCCAAAGGAGAGGTTACACTTGTGAGAAGCCCTGCATTCGAGAGAGAGAGGAGGTGACCAAGCTACAAGAGGGTCTCGTGGGAGGAGCGACAGATCTGGGAGGGAGGGTATCTGGAGATTAATGAAAAATGTATAGAGGGGATGGTTTATGTAGACCTTTGTATGGTAATGAGGAACATAGAATTTTCCGTTCACAAACTTCGCAAATGTTCGTGAACAGGTGAATCTGGTACCACCATAGACTTCAAAGCACAGGTGAATTTTAAAACCTGCAAAGACTGTTTCTGGCCACAAAAGTGATGTAACGGTTGTTTCAATGGGTCTAACACCTGGACAGGAGCATGGCGGAGGGGGATCCATGCTAAAAGTCACACCTGTATATTGGTATGTAATTCTGCCCTGCCAGTGATGTTTAGCCTAGGCTATGATGTCACACAGCCTTCTCCCCCAGAGTACTGTCAGAGAACTTGATGGTGATATTCCTGTTCACTTCACAGAGGCAATAAAACATTCCAGAGTGGTTCACCTTGCCAGCAGTGAAGATGTCAGCATCTTGGATAAATGTAAGAGTATAAATTGGGGTGAGGTAAGAGTTTACAATGGGCAACATTGACTAAATAATGTATAAATTAATACAGTAAAAATAATTTTTCTAATTCAGTTATATACAGTAAAGGTTCTACTTCAAGAAGGAAGAAACATAGAAAATAGTGTGCATACCATGCAGGAATGGATTAAGATGAAATTGGGCCCTAGCATGATAGCAGTTTTTGCTCACTGCTGATTGACACCTGGCTTTATTAGTAAGATTTGGTGGGGGCTAGCATCCACAAGGCCCCTAGACTCTCTCCAGACCCTAGGTACCTAATTAGAATTGCTTTGTGGAGGATCCGGCTCTGATACCAAGGACTGCTAGAAAAAGCCAGAGCCAGATATACCATATCTTTGGAAGTTCAGATTGCTTAGCTTCAGTTATCATGCTTTGCTAACATGATGTGAAGGGTCAAATCACCTGAGGAAGATACTAATGGTGTCCATACACAGTACAATAAAAATGTTAGAATTTCCCGTTTATTCAACCAAAACAATTAAATCAAATGAAAGTCGAAAATCTTTTTTTTTTTTCCTTGATAAAGAAAAAAGAACAAATATCCAATTTTTTCAATAAAAATCAGATCGGACATGTTGGAAAAACAGTATATTCGATCTAAAGCACATGTGTCGACCTCCCTGCCAGTGTTTAGGATGGACTGAGAAAGAGAGGAATGTGTTCTACCAGATGGACCACACCTTTCCTGATTCAGACCCTTCAATTAATATGAGCTGTGTCAAAAATGTGTGAGGACCTCGGCCCTCGTAGGACCCATTTGACATCCCTGATCTAAAGGAATAATAGAAACGATATTTTCTAATTAAAAAAATGAAAAAATGGTACCATGTATGGGCACCATTAGGAAAGTTTAAATTCAACATAAAAGAAGGGTGTCAAAAATGAAGTGTAACAACACAATTACGGCTGCAATAAATGTAACTTTAGCATTATTATTCACCCCATTTCTGGCCAATTTCCATTCAGAGCAACCATACACATGGCTTTTTTATTATTAACTAGTAAAAAGGCCCGCCTATTTAAAATGGGTGCTAGGCAATGGCCACGACACCCCCAAAAGCCCTTGCATGCACACTTGTACGCACACAGCCATGCGTGCCTGTCTCCCAAAGGCTGTCCAAAAACTGTCGGCGTTCAGTGCTTGCACACCAGACACAAAGTACGCAGAGACACACGAAGACACAGGACAGGGGTTTTATTATATTGGATGTTACGCACTTCTATCGTCCTCACAACTTCCCCGACACTTCACAGTGTACACTAAATAGTTCTTGTCACTAACAGCCTCTGATACTCACAATCTTTTCCATAATCCTAGTCTACTATGCCTATTGCTGTGAATACTTTCAATTTGTTTTTTTTATTATTATTAGTCTATAGTCATAGTCAGTTACCTACCCATAATTTTATTGATATGGGAGAAAACCAGGTGCCTGGAGGAAACTTAGTTATACCTCATTTTTTTACATCTAAGGGTTAAAATAGCCACTTTGTCCGTCCGTAAAGGACCTGAGGTTGCTGAGCAGGAGATTGTGGAACACAGATAAGAAATCACCTCATTAGGCGTAACTGACCACAAACAAACCCCCATTGTACTTCAAACAGAAAACATCAGTTACAGTTGAAGAATTTCACACCTAGCCTGGACAATGCTAGTTGTAAAACAGCAGGGGTTGAACTTCTGAACAATGGCAGCCCTTACAGCTATTTGAAGCCAGGAGCTGCTTAGTTCACTTTAAGTCTCCTCCAAAACAATTAATTGTGACGCATGTGGAAGTCTCTGATTGGCTGGTTCATGTCTTACTTCTGCTTTCTGTTTTGGCTTACCTCATAGGCAGAGATTAAGCATGAGCATCTGAAGTATATAGACATTTTCACAGACTTCTACCTGTTTCCTTCCCATCATAAGCCAAATAGTGCTTATGTGAGATTTAGAAGGTGATCTAAGTATCTTGTTCTGATGTTCAAATTGCTACTGGAATGATTTCAGCTAAGCTCAGCCTGACTCATTCTGGGAATATCCTGAGCTCTCATCCATTTTCAATGTTTCTTTTCTTCTGCACCCTGTCAATTTGACAATCTTTTTTAATATTTAAGGTTTGATTATATTTAAGCAAGCCCTTAGGATTTATCAGTGATAACAGAATGGCTTAAATAAGATGTAATAAAAATAAATCCAGAAATCTTTCGGATAACTTGGACTTGTTTCAAAAAAAGAAGGTGAGACAACAGGAGACAGCCATTTGCACATTAAAATATCAGGATATAACGAAAACTATTCCTAATAGTAAAGGGCTATTTTATCTTATCCTGTCCACATGAGAAGCAATACTGACCTATTTCTGTGATTGAACATATGCAGTAAGTAGTCTGCGATCATGTGACAGGAAGTGAGGACAAACAACAATAAAGACAGTGACTTATTTACTTCTGCTTGACACTGTTTAAAACTAAAACATAACAAAGAAAAGTGATGTGGAGGTGAGTTCTATTTTAAAGTAAGTTTGGTATCCTGTCAAAGATCCTTGAAAGCCACATATCCTCTAATGTAAGTCCATGTCTGAATAGCTGCTTTTGACCCCACCCCTTTCGACATCTAGAAGTAGTAAAGCTCACTATCGCTATGAAGGATCAATAGAGAAAAGTAAATAGCACAGCCTTAAAGAGGAACTATTGCGGAAAATCTTAAAATTTAAAACACATACAAATAAGAAGTACGTTTCTTCCAGAGTAAAATGAGCCATAAATTACCTTTCTCCTATGTTGCTGTCACTTACAGTAAGTAGTAGAAATCTGACATTACCGACATTACCCACATTACAGACATTGCCGATTTTGGGCTAGTCCATCTCTCCATAGAGGATTCTCAGCATGGCCTTTGATCTTTATAAAGACATTCCCTGAAAAATATTTATATATAGATGCTGGCCGGCCTCTCTGCTCACTACACACTATTTTGGCAGTTGGACGGAGCAACTGCCATTCACTAAGTTCTTTTAAAAATAAAGAAAACCCTGAGAAACCCCCATTTGAAGATGGGCTAGTCCAAAATCTGTCAGTAATGTCAGATTTCTACTACTTACTGTAAGTGAAGTGACAGCAACATAGGATAAAAGTTTATGGCCCATTTTACTCTGGATCCGAAACAGTCTGTATG
This sequence comes from Hyperolius riggenbachi, assembly GCF_040937935.1. Lineage (NCBI taxonomy): Eukaryota > Metazoa > Chordata > Amphibia > Anura > Hyperoliidae > Hyperolius > Hyperolius riggenbachi. The sequence goes on along the minus strand of NC_090646.1, from coordinate 86,277,236 downwards.
CATATTGGATTATTATGGCTCTGTACAAATTAACAAGCTGACACATGATTGCATTCCAGCAGTTCTGGAGGTGTGTTTAGCTTCTAAGGGTAGAATGGTTAATTTGCATATATTCAGCAGTGATGCCCTGGGAGACATCTCAAGCTCACTCCGACCTGAATTATCGCAAATTCTTTCTGTTTTAAGAAAGCAAACTTTTGTTTTTCTTAACATCTTAGTAAGGGGGCTTTTAGGACCATTGTAGTTCCTTACACACTCCAATGAGTTCTGGGTCACCATGAGCTTGCTGGTTAGTCTGTACCTCTCAGTGTTACCAGCCCTACTGCATAGAGCCAGATTAATCCATGCCATGCACGGATGAGGATCAAACAATCCGAAACAGTCTGTATGCATGTTGGATTATTATGGCTCTGTACAAATTAACAAGCTGACACATCATTGCATTCCAGTGGCTCTGGAGTTGTGTTTAGCTTCTAAGGGTACAATGGTTAATTTGCAGTGATGCCCTGGGAGACATCTCAAGCTCTCTCCAACCTGAATGATCGCAAATTCTTTCTGTTTTAAGAAAGCAAACTTTTGTTTTACTCTAGAAGAAACGTACTTATTTGTATATTTTTACATGTATTTAAAATGTTCGTTACAGAGGTCCTTTAAATACTTCAACTCAAAAATAGAACATATTTTATTTTGAAATGTTTAGGGCATCAACTAAGGTTAAAATAGTTTAAGAATACCATTAAAGATATAAACTAGTAATTTGATAACCCTAAAAATGCAGGGAAGGAAAGAGGAAGGCACTCAGGGAGGGGAATGAGCCACCTTTCAATCATCAGGCGCCTGTAGGCACTTGCCTACAGTGCCTTATGGTAAATCCAGCCCCGGAAAGACACTGCTGGTAATATCCACTTGTCCACTAACTCTTTTCTATTATTAATAATACCGTTACTTATATATGCACTCTTCGTTAACTTTCAAGAGTGTCTCCTATGCACTATAAAAAAATAAAAATGAACAAAATAATCATTAGATAAGGAAAAAGAATGTCAAATATTTATCCATCACGTTTACCTTCAGTTTATTTCTGCCAATATTTTTATAAAACACTTGTATCTTTTAAAGAGACACTGAAGCAAAACAAAAAAATATGATATAGTGAATTGGTTGTGTACTATAATTAATTACTAGAAGATAAGCAGCAAAGAAAATATTCTCATACTTTTATTTTCAGGTATATAGTGTTTTTTCTAACATTGCATCATTCTATAATATGTGCAGATTACACAACACTCAGCATTCAAAATGAGTCTTTCAGAGCAGTCTGTGAAGTAATGACATCTCCTCTGGCAGAGGAAAAGTAAATAGTCCAGAAACAGTTGAGATAATAAAAGTCAGATAACAGCCCTCTCCACGACTAACTTAGTCGGAGAGCTTAATGGCTTGTTTGCATAGAGATAACAACTGGAGTTTCTCAACTCTTCCTGTACTGGAAACAATTACACTGATGTATCTGATCTTAATGTTTTATTTCTTAGCTGTGCTACACATACAAATCATAATATCATCATTTTTTTTTCGCTTCAGTGTCTCTTTAAAAACAATCTTTAAAACTTAACTTGAACTCAAGTTTCTTGAACATAAGTCATAAACAAGATTAAACAATGAGGCAGAGCTCACGTTTCTTTCCTAATACATATACTATACATGGAATTTATTGTGATAGAACATACAATTATATTATCTTTTTCTTCCTGTTCTAAAATAAACGGGATATTAATTATATTAGTTTACGACCTATTGCTATTCTTATTTCTAATGTCATAAAAAGCGAACCATAAAGTGGTATTTCTCTTGCATTTTACATGACTCCAGGGCTGCTGTTCTCGCCTGTCAGGTCTTTTTAAATCATTTAACATTTACTGGAACAGTTCAACACTATAGAATTTACTGCTCAACAAGCACAGAGTTGCTACCGCAGCTGCCACTGGATATTCATCTAAAAAAATAATTCAAACAAGTTTTAGATTAAAAATTGTGTACAGATAGTTAGTTTTTTATTTAGTGTATTTTTGGATCTTGTAATTAAATCCATAGTTATATCTTCAATGCATCTGTAAATGTATAAATATGGAATGTTTTTGGAGATGTTATGCAATCTACATGTATTTTTGTAGCCCATATTTAAAAATCTTTCCACAGATCATTGCTGTCTGACATTTGTAGGCACTGAAACAAAAAATACAATCATGCCTGTTGAGATTTCAAAACATCTATAAAGGAAAGGCAATAAACTTAAATAATTGGAGCTTAACATTCACTACTGAAATTAAACAAAAGAAAATTGTTTTTACTTAAGTGTTTAATGAGTCTTGTTAATAACAAGGTCATTAAAGAGGAACTCCAGTGAACATTTTACTGCTGGCAGGTGATGTAGCTGCTGCATGGTTTTTGGCAGTTGGAAACAGCTGTAAACAGCTATTTCCCACAAAAGTTTGAACTTTTCTTGTGGGAGGGGTTACTTCTGGGAGGGGTTTCACCACAATATCAGCCATACAGTGCCCCCTGATGATCTGTTTGTGAAAAGGAATAGATTTCTCATGTAAAAGGGGGTATCAGCTACTGATTGGGATAAAGTTCAATTTTTGGTCGGAGTTTCTCTTTAAGTGATGAACGTGACTAAGTACACAAAAGCCCATATCCTAATAATTTTTCTCCAAGGATATATTTTCAGAAATTACTAATAAAATGTTTTTAATAAAGGTCCCACATAACAAGAAATTACTCAAATTAAGTTTGATTTGATTTTTTGCCTATTTTTTGTACTTTTTAAATTGCCAAGTGCTGAAAAGTTATTTTTTGGATATGGTGAAACATTATTTCCTGGGAGAAAACTCAGAGAAGAGTTAAATGAATAAGGGCCAAAGGCCCATATGCAATTCACTTTTTCTCCTTACTTTTCACCTAGGTGATAGTTTTACATCTTGTGATAAAGGACCATATGCAATTAACTTTTTTTCCTTGGTTTTCTCCTAGGTGATATTTTCATAGGTGTCAATAACACACCTTTAAAACCACCAGCTAGCAAGAAAATGCTCAAAATAATTTTAGCAAATTGGGGTAGGCACCGGAAAGCCAAATTATTTATTATGCAACTCAATTAAGTGGAGCCTGCTAGATCCAAATCAAGTAGATACAACAACTACTGCAATAGGAATAGCTGTCTCAAGCATATAAACTATAATTTATTATTTGCCTCTTTCAAAAATACCCATTGCACTTAACACTAGTTAAAAACTGACAAACATTTTTAGGATCAACTGACAACTATTGTCACGTGTTGCACAACTTTTTGCATAGGTGCATATGCCGGGCGATCGTTGTGTGCGTTATATGTCAAAAGGCTCAGCAGCAATTCATTAGATCCTGGCCAGGAATCGTGTTTTTAAATTTGTGTCAGTTTTTAACTAGTGTTTAGTGCAATGGATATTTTTGCAAGAGGCAATTAATAAATTATAGTTTATATGCGTGAGACAGCTGTTCCTATTGCAGTAGTTATTATTATTATTATTATTTATTTATAAAGCGCCAACATATTCCGTGGTGCTGTACAATGTAAGAAAACAAACAAGGGATACATAATGATACAGACAATGATATACATGAAATATGAACATGAAATATGAACATGAAATATGAACACTGATACAAGATACAGCACTGCTGATTACAACTTGATTTAACATGATGACTAAAATGTATACATTTCTAACAGTGTGCAAGCAATTGAATTAATAACATTCCATGACACAAAAGGGTGAGAGCCTTGCCCTTGCGAGCTTACAATCTAAAGGAATGGGGTGGAAACAAGAGGTGGGGGAAGTATACAGTATATGTACAGGCAGTGCGTAATTAGGTTATTTAGTAGGTACATGGCCTAAGCTAGAGAATATGCTTGTCGGAAAAGGTGAGTTTTGAGGGAGCGTTTAAAGATTTCGAAGGTGGGAGAGTGGCGGATGTGTTGTGGAAGGGCATTCCAGAGGAGGGGTGAGGCACGTGAGAAGTCTTGTACACGTGAATGTGAGGAGGTAATTGTAGAAGAGGATAGAAGAAGCTCGTGTGCAGATCTGAGATTGCGGTTGGGTTGGTATCTGGAGACTAGTGAGGAGATGTACAAGGGAGAGAGATTGTGGAGAGCTTTGTAGGTTATGGTTAAGAGTTTGAACTGAATCCTCTCATTAATTGGTAGCCAGTGAAGAGCTTGACAGAGAGGGTCAGCAGAGGAAGAGCGAGAGGAGAGATGAATGAGTCGAGCAGCAGAGTTCAGTACAGAATTGAGCAGTGTTAATCGGTTAGTTGGAAGTCCACCAAGCAATATATTGCAATAGTCCAATCGAGATATAATAAGAGCATGTACTAACATTTTGGTTGTGTCATGGGAGAGAAAAGGTCGGATACGTGCTATGTTTTTCAGTTGGAAATGGCAGGAGCTGGTTAGGGAGTTAATGAGAGAGAAGAATCAAATATTACCCCCAGGCACCGTGCTTTGGGAACTGATGTTATAGACGTGTTGTTAACATTTATTGTAATATCAGGCAAAGGGGTGGACAGGGATGGTGGAAAGACTATTAATTCAGTTTTATTCATATTGAGTTTTAAGAAGCGAGAGGACATGAAAGAGGAGATAGCGGACAGGCAGTCGGGAACCCGTGTGAGGAGGGAGTTAAGGTCTGGGGCCGAGAGGTACAGTTGTGTATCGTCTGCATATAGGTGGTATTGGAAACCAAATGAGCTGATTAAGTTACCAAGACCGTGCATGTAGATGGAGAAGAGGAGGGGACCGAGGACAGAGCCTTGAGGTACCCCTACAGACAGAGGATGTGAAGAGGAGGCCTGATCTGAATAAGAAACAGTGAAAGACCTTCCAGACAGGTAGGAAGATATCCAGGAGAGAGAGAGGTCCTTTATTCCTATAGATGAAAGGATCTGTAGGAGTAGAGTGTGGTCGACAGTGTCGAATGCTGATGACAGATCTAGAAGGATGAGTAGTTGCATCAAAATAATTTTAATAGCACTTTTTCAACTACTTTTTGGTACTTTTTCAATTGCAAAATTCTTAAAAGTTATTTTAAATAAAGATTAAAAATTATCTCCAAGGCGAAAACTCAGGAGAAAAAGTTAATGGCATATGGGCCAAAATGCCTTTTAAACCACCAACAAGCAAGAAAATACTAAAAAATAATTTTGACAGTACTTTTTTCACCTACTTTTTGGTACTTTTTTCTATTACAAAGTACTGGAAAGTTATTTTAAACAGAAGATAAAAAATTATCTCCAAGGAGATAAGTAAGGAAAAAAAGTTAATTGCATATTGACCAAAGTGTGGTACATGACATTTAAATTATCAAGGCATAAATACAATGAAAAAAAGTTCAAAAGGGCTTAAACATACTTGCATTGGCTCAGGAACACACCACAAAATGACTAGTTAGGCTGTGTTCCCCCTTACGCCAGATCACATGTGGCTAGTGGGAGTGGACTGTGTTGTGTCTGCTCCAATGGACCACTGTGGTCTGGCTGGAGCCCGGGGCAGATGCTTCACCATCATAGACTATGTGGGGAATGCATATGCCTGTCCAGAATAATCGCGCACTGCACAGAAGTGTGGCCTGCTTACTGCACTCACAAGTGTGAATGGCTCTTATTTATAAAATAGCAGCCATTCGCTGTCAGTTTAGTGATGAGTTGAGCTCAGACAAAAAAAATGTCCGTTTTCAGCTCAAGTAGGAACCGAGCCTTACAAGCCCTACAATGGGATTACCAAAAATTTTCAGCCGGCTTGTGGTGCACATTTTTTTCAAAATATCCACTATTAACTATGTTAAGTATGAAACTATGATGTCAAAGCGATTGGAAGTGATGTCATTAGCACCAGCTCTCTCTACTAAAGTAATGTAGAGCCAATTAAAAACAGCCAAAATGACCACCCATTTCTGTGCAATCAATTGAAATTGTATATATTTTGCCTAATGGACAGCATGTCGAGTCTCACCCAGTTTGTGATTGAATAGTCAAAAGCGTATTTTAATCACCCTTGATTCAATTCCATAATCTAATGCTTAATACACACAGTATCATTTGTGGTCTGATTGACAGGAATCGGACGATTATTTTCGATTATTTTCTACTGTTTGTACTTACGCTTGTCACAGGACGGGACAGGAAGCGAAGAGGAGACAGGGCAGCTGGAGAAAGTGTCAGCACGCACCAGGGACTCGCGCCGGGGGACAGATACTGTATTGCTGCTGGCTGGGAGAGCACATGGGGGGCGGCGAGCAGGCGGCAGCTACACAGGTTGTGAATCGATTCCAAGCTGAAATCGATTCAAAATCTGTGTGCAGTAATGGGCAGCCATTAGATCCCTCTGTGATCAGATTCGATCAGAGAGGGATCTATCTGTTGGTCGATCTGGTGGCAATCTGTAATGGATAGCGGAGATGCCGCCGCGGAGACAAGCGGCATGGCGGCTATCTCCGCGTATCAGCCGGCGGCTTCGGCCGCGTAGTTACATGCTGGTACTCTGCCTGGTCCTTCTATTGCACATAGATTGAGGGCTACGCGCGCGCGCGCCAGGCGACAGGACCTTTATGCGAATAGAAGGGGAGTCAGCTGATATGCCAGGTCAGCTGACTCCAAACGCTATCTCAGATTGGTTGAGTGGCTGGGGCAGCGCTGCGGAGCTGCTATGTATATATAGTGGTAGTCTGTCAGTTGCTCCGTGTCTGCTGTTGCGAATGCTAACGTGTGAGCGCTCAGACCTAATCAGATCCCAAAGTGTGCTAGAACCAGCCGGAGCTGGGGATCCACACTTAGCCAGATTCTGTTGATAGCTTAAAGTACTAGTGTAAAGGATAGCGGAGATGCCGCTGCAGAGGCAAGCGGCATGGCAGCTATCTCCGTGTATCAGCCGGCGGCCTCTGCTGCGCAGTTACATGCTGCTGCTTTGCCTGGTCCTTCTAGTGCACATAGAATGAGAGCTACGCCAGGAGACAGGACCTTTATGCAAGTAGAAGGGGAGTCAGCTGATCAGCCCGATCAGCTGACTCCAGTAGTGCTCCAGATTGGCTAAGTGACTGGGGCGGCGCTGTGGAGCGCTCTGAGTATATATAGGACCTGTCTGTCAGTTGCTGGTTGTCTGCTGTTGCAAATGCTAACGTGTTAGCGCTCAGACCCTAGTCAGATCCCACAGTGTGCTAGAACCAGCTGGAGCTGGGGATCCACACTTAGCCAAATTCTGTTGATAGCTTAATGTACTATTGCATTGTGTTATCTGTGTATTAGACCTTAGACTAGATCCAAGGTGTTGAAACCAAGGACTTCACACCTAGACTAGGATATTGCTATATTGTTATTGTTTATCTGTTGTAACCTTCTGCTTCCTTGACCACTCTCCCGTTTGCTGATTCGGTACCTCTGCCTATCTGATCACTGTTGCCGACTCTGCCTGAACTTAACATTGCATCAGCCTTCTGTCTTTGTACTTTATCTGTTCGTACGTTGCCTACTCTGTTTGTCTGACCTTCCTGGTCTCACTAGTGGGTCTTGCCATTAGTGAGGAATCTCTAATAGCTGTCACCTACTCCTTAGGTGACCAGCTCTTGCAGCACTGTCTTTAACACTTGCTCCTCAAGTGTCCACTAGCTGCAGTATAGTCTTAATCACCTGCTCCTCATGTGATCATCCCTGCAGCACAGTCAGTGGTCCCTGCTCCTCAGGTGTCCACTGGCTGCAGTAAAGTCTTAATCCCCTGCTCCTCAGGGGATCCTTGGCTGCAGTGTAGTCTTAATCACCTGCTCCTCAGGTGATCATCCTTTGCAGCACAGTCAGTGGTTTCTGCTCCTCAGGTGTCCACTGGCTGCAGTATTGTCTGAATCTCTTGCTCCTCGGAAGATCCCCTCTTTCATTACTGTTGCACCAAAACACAATTCCACATTGGTTGTCCTGTGTCTGGCTATACTAGCATTATTGGTGATTCTGCAGATCACCACATGATCAGGTATAGTGTCTGTATTGTTGGTGATACTGCAGATCACCAATAATCAGAAAATCTGTGTTGCTGACACCAATCGTAATACAGAACAGCAGACCTAACATTATGGACGCACTGCGTAGTCATGTTGAAGTCCTGACCACTGCGGTAAACGGTCTTTCCGGGGTGATTATTAACCAACAAACCCAGATTACACAACTGTCTGGGGCTGTTCAGGAACTTCAATTGACTATAAATACAGTGCGATCCCCTCCAGTCACGGACCTTCGCATGTCCATACCTGAAAAGTTTTCTGGCCATAGATCTGACTTTCAGAATTTTAGGAATCGTGTGTTGTCCTATTTTGAGTTGAGGCCCAATCTGTCAGGATCTGAGAACCAAAGAGTAACATTCATAAAGACCCTTCTGTCAGGAGATTCACAAACATGGGCATATAGTCTGAATGCTGAACATGAAGCGTTATCTTCGGTTCAGGAATTTTTTAAGGCCATGGACGTTATTTACGATGATCCGGATAGGGCTACCACTGCTGAGCGGAAGTTGAAAATGCTCAGGCAGGGTCGTAATTCAGTGGAGGTTTACGCCGCTGAATTCAGGAAGTGGGCTGTGTCAGCTAGATGGGGAACATATGCATTGTTAGACTGTTTCCTGTCAGGATTGTCTGATGCAGTCTCTGATTTGATATTAGGACAACCTGAGCCCAAATCTATAGATGAAGCAATTTCTTTGGCTGTGCGGGTAGATCGCAGGCTGCGCTACCAGATACAGACTCGTGGTAGGAATGCTATAAGATCTGTCTCATACGCCTTCTCTCCACCCTCGTCACCTCCAGACGAGCCGATGCAAATCGGATACTCTAGGTTGACGCAAGTGGAAAAGAATCGCAGAAAGTAAGAAAGACCCTGTCTATACTGTGCTGAGGAGGGTCATGTTATCCAGAATTGTCCTAAGAAGTCGGGAAAACGCTGCCGCCTAGGTGTAGTCAGAGGTAATACCCTAGGCGAGCAGTCTGTATCTCTAAACAATAATCATCTACTCCTCCCTTGTTCCATTACCTGGAAAGGCCAGACCACATCTACTGAGGCATTTGTGGATTCTGGCTCTGCAGCCAATTTTATAGATTATGATTTTGTAAAAAAATTGGGGATTCCCTTACTCCCTCTAGACCGACAGATTCTGGTCATAGCGGTGGATGACTCTCCGTTACAGGGTAGACAACCTCTTTCCCAAACCCCCTTATTATTGTTTAATATAGGGGTGTTACATAAAGAGAAATTACAGTTCCTTGTCTTACAAATGGCAACCTCTACCATTATTGTTGGTATGCCCTGGTTGCAACTCCACTCCCCTCAGATTGACTGGGCTTCAGGTCAGCTACAGAGCTGGTCAACCCATTGTCATCATCATTGTTTGGAGAGAGTTGCTGTTTGCGCTACCAAGATACAGGTTAAAGGGGTGCCAGTACAGTATGCAGAATTTGCTGACATGTTCTGTCCAAAATCTGCAGATAAACTCCCGCCTCACCGTAGTTTCGATTGTCCCATAGAATTAAGATCTGGTTGTATGCCTCCGAGAGGTCATCTTTATAATCTGTCAGGACCTGAAAAACTGTAAAAGCGGAAATACATTAAAGAAAACTTGGCCAAAGGCTTCATCCATCCTTCCCGGTCACCAGCTGGGGCTGGCTTCTTTTTCGTACAGAAAAAGGACGGTGGGCTTAGACCTTGCATTTACTATCGTGGTTTAAATAAGATCACAGTAAAAAATCGTTACCCATTGCCTCTGATTGACGATTTGTTTGCTCAGGTGACCAATGCCAGTATTTTCTCCAAATTAGACCTGCGGGGTTCATACAACCTGGTACGCATTAGGGACGGTGACGAATGGAAGACGGCATTCAACATACCTGACGGGCATTATGAGTATCTGGTTATGCCCTTCGGGTTGTGTAATGCAGTAAATAAAAATGGAGGGTAGTGCACAAAGCGAGACAAGACCAATGCTAGAAAAGCAGGCAATTGGCACTAAAATCTTCACTTTATTATATCAAAAATTAGATAAAAAATTGATAACTGGATGTCAGACAGAAATAACAAACCCACCCGCCCACCAATAAAAACCCACAAATCCAAGGACCGAGGACCCTAATATTCAAATGGTGATAACAAGCTTGATAGGTGTAGCTGTAGGGCCAACACAGCGTGTCACTTTAAACTAACACGGAAGAGGTGCTTAGATGCAGTCCGATATGACAACAAACGCCCTGTCACAGTATGGACACTTGGTAAACAGAATTGGACAGGAGTCCCACTCGCAGACTCCCAGGTTATGCAGGGTAGACAAGGCGTACTGAATGTGGTTAGCAGAGGAGAGGGCAGCAGGTGAGAGGCAAGCGGTTAGGCACAAGCAAGAGGCTGCAGATATACATGCATGTGGCACAGAGAGTTCTCGTAGAGACAAAGTTCGCCAAAATTCCCCGTAATGCAGCCCATACATGAGCACTCACAGTTCCTGAGCCTGCCCGTGTCCTCCTCAGTAGCACTCCATTCCGTGAGTCGTGGATCTCAAGCCGCGCTGATTATAGGACGTCAGCCCGCCGGAGATGAAAGTCCTGCGGGCGTTGGTATCCTTCCGCGTGGACAATTCCGTGTATCAGCTTACACACGAGTTCACATGAGATGAGTAGTGGGTCCTCAAGCTCCGCCCACCGACCGGTTTCGCGCATGCGCGCTTCCTCAGGGTTTGATTACATCATGGCTGCAAAGCGCGTTATATACCCTGACTCAAGCGGACCTCCTTCAAGGCGGAGTAAGTGCAGTTTATAATGTACAATAGGTGCAGAGCGGCGGGTTGTGTAAAGCCCCTGCCGTCTTCCAGGAGTTAATCAATTAAGTTTTCAGGGAGGTGCTGGGAAAGTTTGTGCTAGTGTATCTAGACGACATACTGATTTTCTCCCCTAATTTAACAGAACATCGTAAGCACGTCAAGTTTGTTTTAAGAAAATTAAGACAGAATTTGCTGTACGCAAAACTAGAAAAGTGCCTCTTCGAGGTCACTACAGTTCCCTTTTGGGTTATATTATCTCTACTTCTGGTCTTTCCATGGATCCAGAAAAAGTCTCAGCTGTTTTGGAGTGGCCTCAACCTGTAGATTTGAAGGCACTCCAAAGATTTCTTGGCTTTGCCAATTACTACAGGAAATTCATCAAGGGGTTCTCCTCTGTAGTGTCACCCCTCACCAATCATACCAAGAAGGGGGCTGACACTTACCACTGGTCGTCAGAGGCACAGTCTGCCTTTGCCACTTTGAAAAAAATGTTCTGTTCTGCTCCCATTTTAAGACATGTGGATGTCACCTTCCCCTTTATTGTTGAGGTCAACGCTTTAGAAATTGGGGTTGGGGCTGTACTGTCTCAGTGCTCCGGTCTGCAAGGTAAACTACACCCATGTGCCTTCTTTTCTCGTAGGTTCTCTCCTGCCGAGAGGAACTACGATATTGGCAATCGAGAGCTCTTGGCCATTAAGTTAGCCTTTGAAGAATGGCGCCATTGGCTGAAAGGGGCAGAACATACCATCACAGTCTATACAGATCATAAGAACTTAGAGTATATAGAAGGGGCCAAAAGACTTAGTCCCCGACAGGCCCGCTGGTCCCTATTCTTTTCAAGGTTCAGATTTGTCATAACGTATACACCAGGTAGTAAGGACGTCAAAGCAGACGCTCTATCTAGGTGTTTCGAGCCAGAGACAGTTCAGCCTTCAACCGCTGAGACCATCCTACCTCAAAAGGTGGTGTTGCCAGCTACCGAAACCTGGGAGGATTGGACGGCTACTCTGGGGCCTTATCAACAGGACATTCCAGAAGGAAAGCCTGGGGGGGTTATGTTTGTACAACTTCCTTTTCGCCTACAACTTTTACAATTATTCCATTCTCATAAGAATGCTGGGCATCCCGGGGCTGCTCGAACTCAGGATCTATTGGCCAGATGTGTATGGTGGCCTTCGCTGGCACTTGATTGTAAAGAGTTTGTGAGAGAGTGCTCAGTTTGTGCTAGAAGTAAGCCCTCTCGCCAGGCACCAGTGGGTACATTACAACCCCTATCTGTGCCAAATGAACCCTGGACTCATTTGTCGATGGACTTTGTAGGAGAACTCCCCAGGTCTGAGGGCAAGACGGTCATTTGGGTGGTAGTTGATAGGTTCAGTAAGATGGCTCATTTCGTCCCTCTGAAAGTACACCCCTCGGCCCAGGAGTTAGCTGATCTCTTCATTCAGCACGTTTTCCGGCTGCATGGCATCCCGGAGAATGTGGTGTCAGATAGGGGAGTCCAGTTTGTGTCGAAATTCTGGAAAGCCTTTTGCCATCAGTTAGGTATGGACCTTTCGTTTTCATCAGGCTACCACCCACAGACCAATGGTCAGACCGAAAGAGTTAACCAGTCCCTTGAACAATTTCTCAGATGTTATGTGGCAGATGCACAGTCAGATTGGGTAAAGTTCCTGCCATTCGCGGAATTTGCACATAATAATCTGAAGAGTTCCTCTTCAGGATTTTCCCCCTTTCAGGTAGTTTCAGGAAAATCTCCCAAGTTTTCTCCTTTACCTGTGTGGCATCAACCCCATTTCCGGCCCTGGAGGATTGGCAAAGGGCATTAAAAGAGATCTGGGCGTTGGTTAAGAGGAATTTGGGAAAAGCTTTCCAGACTCAGAAGAAACAGGCAGATAAGAGACGGTCTGTAGAGTGGAAGTTTTCCCCAGGGGACATGGTGTGGGTATCTACTCGGCATTTAGCGTTAAAACAACCGTCACCTAAGTTAGGACCCAGATTTGTAGGTCCATACCCGGTGTCCAGAAAAATTAATGATGTCACTTATGCGATTGATCTCCCAGCCAGCATGAGAGGTGTGAGATCATTCCATGTTTCCCTGTTGAAGCCTGCGGTGCACGTGGATTTCTCTCACCCCCCCCCCCCGTGATGGTTGATGACCAACCTGAGTATGAGATCGAGAAGATTTTGGATTCTCGATTAGTGCAAAATTCTGTACAGTATCTGGTCCACTGGAAGGGGTATGGTCTGGAGGAGAGAACTTGGGTGCCGGATTGTCGCATGCATGCTGAGGAATTAAAGAAAGAGTTTCACGACTTATACCCTAAGAAGCCGGGTAGGAAGTGTCCGGGGTCCACTCCTCAGGGGGGGGGGGGGGTACTGTAAAGGATAGCGGAGATGCCACCGCAGAGGCAAGCGGCATGCCGGCTATCTCTGCGTATCAGCCAGCGGCCTCTGCCGCGCAGTTACATGCTGCTGCTTTGCCTGGTCCTTCTAGTGCACATAGAATGAGAGCTACGCGCAGGATCTTTATGCAAGTAGAAGGGGAGTCAGCTGATCAGCCGGTCAGCTGACTCCAGTAGTGCTCCGGATTGGCTGAGTGACTGGGGCGGTGCTGTGGAGAGGTCTGAGTATATATAGGACCTGCCTGTCAGTTGCTGGTTGTCTGCTGTTGCAAATGCTAACGTGTTAGCGCTCAGACCCTAGTCAGATCCCACAGCGCTAGAACCAGCTGGAGCTGGGGATCCACACTTAGCCAGATTCTGTTGATAGCTTAATGTACTATTGCATTGTGTTATCTGTGTATTAGACCTTAGACTAGATCCAAGGTGTTGAAACCAAGGACTTCACACCTAGACTAGGATATTGCTATATTGTTATTGTTTATCTGTTGTGACCTTCTGCTTCCTTGACCACTCTCCTGTTTGCTGATTCGGTACCTCTGCCTATCTGATCACTGTTGCCGACTCTGCCTGAACTTAACATTGAATCAGCCTTCTGTCTTTGTACTTTATCTGTCCGTACGTTGCCTACTCTGTTTGTCTGACCTTCCTGTCCTCACTAGTGGGTCTTGCCATTAGTGAGGAATCTCTAATAGCTGTCACCTACTTCTGCTTCCTTGACAACTCTCCTGTTTGCTGATTCGGTACCTCTGCCTATCTGATCACTGTTGCCGACTCTGCCTGAACTTAACATTGAATCAGCCTTCTGTCTTTGTACTTTATCTGTCCGTACGTTGCCTACTCTGTTTGTCTGACCTTCCTGTCCTCACTAGTGGGTCTTGCCATTAGTGAGGAATCTCTAATAGCTGTCACCTACTCCTTAGGTGACCAGCTCTTGCAGCGCTGTCTGTAACACTTGCTCCTCAAGTGTCCGCTAGCTGCAGTATAGTCTTAATCACCTGCTCCTCAGGTGATCATTCCTGCAGCACAGTCAGTGGTCCCTGCTCCTCAGGTGTCCACTGGCTGCAGTACAGTCTGAATCCCCTGCTCCCCAGGGGATCCTTGGCTGCAGTGTAGTCTTAATCACCTGCTCCTCAGGTGATCAGGTGATCATCCCTCAGGTGATCAGGTGATCATCCCTGCAGCACAGTCAGTGGTCCCTGCTCCTCAGGTGTCCACTGGCTGCAGTATTGTCTGAATCTCCCGCTCCTCGGGAGATCCCCTCTTTCATTACTGTTGCACCAAAACACAATCCCACATTGGTTGTCCTGTGTCTGGCTATACTAGCATTATTGGTGATTCTGCAGATCACCACATGATCAAGTATAGTGTCTGTATTGTTGGTGATACTGCAGATCACCAATAATCAGAAAATCTGTGTTGCTGACACCAATCGTTACAACTAGTTTACTGTATTATCTGTTATGACCTTCTGCTTCCGTTGACTATTCTCCTGCTTACCGACTCTGTACCTCTGCTCATCTGATTCATGTTGCCGACCCTGCCTGAACCTAACACTGAATCAGTCTTCTGTCTTTGTACCTTATCTGTCCGTACGTTGCCTACTCTGCTTGTCTGACCTCTCTTGCCTCACCAGTGGGCCTAGCCACTGGCGAGGGAACTGTAGCTTTGCACCTGCTCTTCAGGTGAAGCTCAACTGCAGTACTGTCTGTAAACACCTGCTCCTGAGGTGTCCCTTGGCTGCAGTGTAGTCTTAATCACCTGCTCCTCAGGTGAATATCCTTTGCAGCACTGTCTGTAACACCTGCTCCTCAGGTGTCCACTGGCTGCAGTATAGTCTTTATCACCTGCCCCTCAGGTGAATATCCTTTGCAGCACTGTCTGTAACACCTGCTCCTCAGGTGTCCACTGGCTGCAGTATAGTCTTAATCACCCGCTCCTCAGGTGATCTTTCTCTGTAACTCAGTTGGTGATACCTGCTCCACAGGTGTCCACTGACTGCAGTACAGCCTGACTCGCCTGCTCTTCAGGTAATCAGAGGCTGCAGTATTGTCTGAATCACCCGCTTCTCGGGAGACTTCATATTCCTCATTACTGTTGCACCAAACACCATCTCACATTGGTAGTCCTGTGTCTGGCTATACTAGCATTATTGGTGATTCTGCAGATCACCACATAATCAGGTATAGCATCTGTATTATTGGTGATACTGCAGATCACCAATAATCAGAAAATCTGTTTAGCTGACACCAATCGTTACACAATTGACCGCTGTATGGCTGCCTTAAAGTGAATGGGAACTGCATTTAAAAAAATGAGACAGATACTTACCTAAGGAGAGGGAAGGCTCTGGGTCCTATAGAGCCTTCCCACTCCTCTCCTGGTCTCCTCGTTCCAGTGCTGGCTCGCCCGGTAGCAGTATTTGACTAATTTAGTCAAATACTGCTTGATCCGGCCGAAGGAGGCTTCAGAAGTCTTCAGGGAGCCCAAGTGCTCCTGAAGAAGGGCGACCCTGTACTGCACCTGCGCAAGCACGCTCTCTTGCACCCTCACGCCTGTGCAGAATGGAGCCGCAGGTCTTCGGGAGGACACGGCTCCCAAAAGCTTCCAAATACCCTTTCGGCGGGGGATTGAAACGGGGAGGGGGGAGCCAGCACAGGATAGAGAGCACCGAGAGAGGAGACGGAAGGCTCTATACAACCCAGAGCCTTCTCTCTCCTTAGGTAAGTATTTGCTTCATTTTTTTTAAAATGCGGTTCCCATTCACTTTAAGATGCTCAGCTGAATTTATAGACAATAGCTATTGTTATATGTTGAAGAGATTGTAGTACTTAAGTACACTGCATCCCAGCTTTACTTCGAATTTGGTATCCCTATACCTGCTGATGGACCTATAACTTGTATATTAGGGTGTCTTTTAGACCCATTGCAGGTTTGCTTTAAATATACAAAATAAAATTTGTCTTTTATGCCTGCCCACACACTGTATCAATAGATTGATAGATTGTTGGTCATGCACTCTGTTGGACGTGTGTACAAGCCTTCAAGTGAACCTTAACTAAACAATAAAAAAAGGGTTTCACTTACCTGGGGTTTCCACAAGCCCCCTGCAGCCACCCTGTGCCCCTGACATCCTGAAATGATGCTCCGGTACCCGCCACGGCTACGTTTAGTTTTTGGCAACTGTCCAGTCGGCGAAAACAAAACTTAGCCGCGGCGGTGGACCGGAGCATCGTTCCAGCACAGTGCGGGCAAAGGGGCAGCTGCAGCAGGCTGCTCAAAGCACCAGGTAAGTGAAACGTTTTTGTTTGTTTGTTTAGTTAAAGTGGTACTGAAGAAACAGGGAAAAAAAGAGTTTCACTTACCTGGGGGAACATTTGCTACCTATTTTGGGCCATGCACAATTCCTTTCCGGTTTGTTATCACCATTGACGGACCTTTAACTTGTATATTAGGGTGTCTTTGAGACCAGTAGTAGGTTGTTTTAAGTATGCAAAATAAAATTTGTAATTTCTGAAAACACTGATGCTCATTACTCTCCTCTCTGCGCTCAGAAACACACACACACATACACACACACACCACACCACACACACACACACACCACACCACACACACACACATCTATACACACACACACACACACACACACACACACACACATACCATCCACACCACACCACACACCACACCACACACACACACACACCACACCACACACACACACACACACACACACACATCTATACACACACACACACACACACACACATACCATCCACACCACACCACACACACACACACATCTAAATACACACACACACACATACCACACACACCACACCACACACACACACACACACACACACACACACACACACACATCTATACACGCACACACACACATACCACACACACACAAACCACACACACACACACTCACACACATCACACACACCACACACATACACACACACACATCTATATACACACACACACACACACATACCACACACACCACACCACACACACGCACCACACACACACCCACCACACACACATACACACAGCTATATACACACAGACACACACACACACACCACACACACACCACACACACACACACACACACACACCACACCACACACACACAAACACACACTCATTACTCCCCTCTCTGTGCTCAGAAACACACACACACACACCACACACACCACACACACACCACACACACACACACACACACACACCACACATCACACACACACACACACCACACACACACACACCACACCACACACACACACCACACACAAACACACACACACACACTCGTTACTCTCTTCTCTGCGCTCAGAAACACACACACACACACCACACACTCACACACCACACACACTCACTCACACACACACACACACACACACACACACACAGACACTCATTACTCTCCTCTCAGCGCTCAGAAACACACACACACCACACACACACACACCACACACACACACACACTACACACACACACACACGCACCACACACACACACACACATCACACACCACACCACACACACACAAACACACACACATACTCGTTACTCTCCTCTCTGTGCTCAGGAACACGCACACACACAAACCACACCACACCACACACACACACACACACCACACACTCACACACACACACACACCACACCACACACACACACCACACCACACACACACACACCAAACACACACCACATCACACACACACCACACACCACACACACACGCACACACACCACACACACACACACACACCAAACACACACACACCACACATACACACACACACACCACACACACACAAACACACACACATACTCGTTACTCTCCTCTCTGTGCTCAGGAACATGCACACACACAAATGACACCACACCACACCACACACACACACACACCACACACACCACACACACACACACACAGACACACACACACACACACACACACACACACACACACCACACACACACACCACACCACACACACACACACACACACACACACACACACCACACACACCACATCATACACACACCACACACCACACACACCACACACACAAACCACACACACACCACACACACACACACACACACACACCACACATACACACACACACCACACACACACACACACACACACACACACACACCACACCACATCACACACACACACACCACATACACCACTACACCACACACACCACACCACACACACACACACACCATACACACACCACACACACCACACACACACAAACCACACACACACACACACACACACACACCACACACACACCACACACACACACACACACCACACCACACACAAAAAACACACTCGCTAAAAAAAATGTTGTGTGAAAAACTATTGCCAAAATTCATAGGCATTAAGCTTTATTTCAATCTAATGTAGTGTCGCAATGAAATAAAAATAAGTTCTATCTATGATAATATTATTTTACTTTGATCTCTATGAAATGTTAGAAATACATGTATGTATTGTTTTATATTTAAATGCAGCTAGGATGCAAAATAGGAATGAAGATACAAAATATTACTGTAATCGCAACATCATTACTGGAAATAAACCTAAAAATTGATAGCGTTTACAGTAAATTGCCTATTAATAGACATGGGCGATAGATTTTTATTGTGTTGCGTAGGGTTAGCATATGACAATTCAATACAAGTGTCCTTCCTTTTTACGATATGATATTCTTAGCAAGTGAAGGGCAGTGCATTTGCTTTTTAATAACTATGAAGGGTAACAGTAAAAATGTAACAGTACAGGATCAAGTTCAGTTTGTACCCCACATGATTGATCGTAGTTTACATATCACTTTTGTAATGTTTTCCATAGCATAAACTGTATAGACTTCCACGAATATCACAATTTTTGTTATTTTATAGTAAATATGTATTTTGAGAAAAACAGACTTGCAATGTCCTGTGTGTAGAGTAGTGTATGTTTCTATAACCATGGCCACCACAGCCCAGAGCTTGCTAGAGATATATTACACCCATTTTGGGTGTGGCCATTTGGTGGCAATAGCACAAATCCCAACTTACTAGCCTTTCAGCTATAAACTCCACAAACCAACCCTCATGTTATAAATCAGAAGGCCTCCATCGCAAATCAGATATCCATTTTTTTCTTAAAGCAGACCTGAACTCTGAACTTCCTCTCTGCTCTAAAAAAATACGCAACAGCATATTAACCTTTAAAGACAAACATTTTTTGTTACAGCTGATACAAATCCTGCAATAAATATGCAGTGTATCTATTTCCTGCTTCCATGGAAGCAGAGATAGGGTCAACATCCTGTGTTTACAAATTATCTGCTTTGCCAAGGCAACGAGATGACACAGCTGAGAGATCAAATTACACTTGTGATTAGACACAGATGAGGGGGGATTAGACAGACTAAACTCTCTAAATACATACAGGGTGCATTCCGCTATGTTTTCCTTCTGCCCTGTGCAAATGTTCAGGTTCACTTTAACTATCTCCCGGATCTTTGTATAGCTAATAACTCCATAAGTGGATATTATTGTATAAAAATGATGAGACTGGCAGTGAGGAGGGTCTTTCTATATTTACTACAGGATTAAAGAAAGAAAAAAAGCAATTGAGGGAGAAGTTGGTATACAGATAAGTTAGATGATGGGGGGAGACTGGTTGGACCTGGAGTGGTTTGAATGGGGGTAAGAAGGGGAGGAAGTGTGGATATATACAGATGATTGGAGTAGGTAAGATAGTCCTATGGGGATTAGTATTGGGATGGAAGTGTGTGTGTGTGGGGGGGGGGGGGGGGCACTGGTTTGCTTGGATGACGAGGCATGGAGCCTTTGTGAGGTTGTATGACTGAGGGGAAGTTGGATGCAAGGCCAGTACCCCTTTTTCTTTTTTTACTGAAGTATGGTTAGTTTAACCACTTCACCCCAAAGCCTTTTTTACCCTAACGGACAAGAGCGATTTTCCCCTTTCAGTGCTCATCCCTTTCATTTGCCAATAGCTTAATCACTACTGATCACAATGAAATGTTTTCACCTCCAATTGGGCTTTTTGGGGTTGATATTTGTTTTCAGTAATTACTTTATTTGCTATGCATTTTAAAGGGGAAAACAAGGAAAAAATGAAAAAATACACAATTTCTCCAATTTCATCTCCTACATTTTTAATATAAACACTGCTACTGTGTATAAAACCCACACATTGTATCTGCCTATTTGTCCTGGTTATAACAAGATTTTAATTATGTCCCTAGTACAAAGTATGGTGACAATATAGTATTTGGAAATAAAGGTGTATTTTTTTGGGGGGGTATTTCTTTCACTATTTTTACATGCACGTGCACAGGAATGTATGTGCACAGGAATGTACGTGCACGCGCGGGAGCGCGCACAGCAGCAGTGCATGACGTTTTAAAACGTCCTGGAGCCATTGAGAGGCTCCAGTAGGACATTTTAATACGTCTGCATGTCACTAAGTGGTTAAAAGTATTTTGTATAACTGTACGTAATAAAATATAGGTGTATAATCATAAACACAAACCATGATGCAAATCGCTACCAACATCGGGAAGGTCCTGATGAAGCCAAGTTTATGGTTGGGGATGGGCTACTAAGGCTGCTGAGTGTTTCCAATGGAAAAAGAAGAAAGAAAAAAAGGAAAAAGAAAAAAAAATTGAATAAAAATGTTTGCTTGACACAGTCCAAGACACCAATATACAAAATGTGATCATAAATGACTGCAGTGATCCTAGGAGCGGAGCACGTGCCTGTGTGAAGACCTGGGCCCCTTCAGTAGCTTTAAATTATGGAGAAAAATGTTTTGAAATATATTTTAAGTAGGTAAATGTATCATGGAGAAGAAGACATAACCCCAGTTAATTTCAGTGCTGCAGTTATTTGACAGAATTAATGATCCTGCTCTATTAGCCTCAGGTAACATCCAGGTTACTGGAGTTATTCATGGTGACAGCACATGTTAAGATGTGGATGAATAATCAGGTAATAATGGGATTAATTGGTCCTCCTCAAGTAATCTCAGATGAATAGACAAAGTGGATCAGAATGCACATATTTAAGGAATTCTTAGTCTATGGTGAAAAGTAAATACTGTCAGATATACAGAAGGATAGATGTGTATTGCTTGTTTATGTCTGATCTCTAGTATACCACAAAAGGTGCCCATTAATGGTACAATTTTTTTCATCTGATGCAATCTTTCGTTGCAAATCTTATGATTGAATTGTGCAGAAAACTGTGCAGTGTGTGGCAAAAATCAATATAAAACGATTGTATGGTCGATAAAAACAGAAAGTTTAGTCGATCCGAAAGATGGTTTTTATGATTACTTTCGATTATAAAAACTGCGTGGAAAGATCACATCTAACAAAAAAAATGTGCCTTTTATGGGCACATATAGGCCTGAGGCCCACAGGAGTGATTTCAGCCATGCTTTGGGATCATCGGCGATCGCTGGCAATTCCAAAAAACAATATGCCAATGAAAGTTAAGGGAGGGAAACCCACAGTAGCAATAGTGATTTGGCCAAATCACAGCAGCATTTTTAGAGCTTTTGCACACTCTCCAATGCTAAATATAGCAATGCTGCAAAATTGCTTTTGAATCTATGTTCAAAAGTGATTTTGCAGCAATTTTGTGAGCGAAGATCCTGTTTAAAATAAAGTTTTAACTACCTGCCAATTCTCCAATCCCTCCCCGAAGTTCATGTCCACAGGTGTGTAGCAGTAGTATAGTAATAGGGCTGGTTCACCCTCAAAACGCAAAATCGTGAAATTACCCCGATTTGCCGCAATTTGCATTATTGATTCCCATTCAATAGAATGAGAATCCCATTGCCCCTACAAATGCTGCATGCAGCACATTTGCGATTTATGCAAATCCCAAACGTTGCAGTGAGAATGATCCCATACACTTTGCTGATCGACAGCAAAGCAATGAAAAACTCCCCAGAGTGAACCAGTCCATAGAGCATCACATCAGGCTCGGCTATTTCCAACGGAGCCTATCGGAAAGCAGCAACTACGCCTGTGCAAGGCATGTAGCAGGCTTGTCATGGTTGCAGACAGTTTGGGGAACTCAACTCATCAATAGGTCGCGCTGGATATGGAGGACGGGTAAAGCCTCTTTAGGGTCCAGAGGCTTTCCCATCCCAAGGTACAGTAATTATTCCTGGGGGCACCTTTTTCATTACAGGTTTACTATATAGTAGGGTACAAGAATTTAAGGCAGTGACAGACTGATATTTCGGGACCTTACCTCTTTACAGCTTGTCAAAGGGTTAAGACCCAAAACAGCGGTCTGTTGCTGCCTGAGATGCTGGTATCATACTTTATGTAACTATACAATGAAAAGAGCTTATGAATTATTGGTGGTGCCAACTCTTGAACTATACCTACATTTCAATGACCTTCGTAGAGCATTTCTAAAAGGTTTGCTTATTCTTGAGCCAAATGCCAGGATTTTCTAGCACTAAAGCTACGATCCGATATAATAAAAGGATGAAAAATATTTACCAGGATTATAAAGCAATCTTATTAAATAACTCAAAGTTCCCATCCATGAGTCCTGGGACAATCCAGCAAACCAGTGATTACTTCATTGAGGAGTAGAAAACATTTGACCAATGACAAAGCTGAAGCACCTGAAATTAAAGAACCCCTTAAAGAGAAACTCCAACCTAGAATTGAACTTTATCCCAATCAGTAGCTGATACCCCCTTTTACATGAGAAATATAATGATTTTCACAAACAGACCATCAGGGGGTGCTGTATGACTGATTTTGTGCTGAAACCCCTCCCACAAGAAGCTCTGGGTACCGCGGTACCCTGGGCAAACTGCCACAATGTAACAATGTTCACAGACAGGAAATGGCTGTAACAGCCAGAACAGCTAGAAACAGCTACATAATCTGCCCACAGTAACAATGTCACCATGTAATACATGTCAGAATGTGAATCTGGGAGAGGAAAGATTTTACAATGAGCAAACACTGACTAAATCATTTATACATAATTATGGTAAAAAATGAAGCACTTTTTTTAATACATTATTTTCACTGGAGTTCCTCTTTAAGTGAGAGGGATATGGAGGCTGCCATATTGATTTCCTTTTAAACCAGGGGCAAACGCAGGATTTTTAAGGGGGGGGTTCCTGAAAGGTCCAGAAGCACGTATGTCCCGAGTGCTTCCGAATACAGGTGGCTCCATACTGCCCATGCACAAAAGTGCGCTGGCATATTACGGAGCTGCCTATCTTTGGAAGTACTCAAGGACACGAGTGTTTCTGAGGGCTTCTGGTAGCAGCAAATGTGAACGGGGTACAGCGCTGGAACAACTCCCCAAGAGAGGAACAGGAGATAGACTTAGTTTGGACAATTCAGTGGAATATGCTACATAGTGTCACATAGCGCAAGCGATAGCCATATGATGCAGGGATATATGCATCTGCGGAAGATGTCGGCGCTACATAAATACTAAATAATAATATTTTGCCTCACCAGGATTGCACTTTTATTTAGCTTTCCTGTAAGACAAGAACACACAGTCAGCTCTAGGGGAAGAGGGAAACAAAGGTGAATGAGGGAGGGCTGGTGCACACTAAGAGTGCTTCTGAGCGTTTTTCAAATCAACAGTGATTTGAAAAGCGCTTGGCTAATGTTACCCTATGTGGGTGTTCCCACAGCAGCGTTGTGATTTTTTCAAAATCGCAGGTATACTGCATGTAGCATGTTTTTGAGCAATTCATTCAAAAATCGCTCTGAAAATCACTTCACAAAATCACACTCACAAATTGCTAGCGATTGCTATTGTCGTTTTGGCGTTGCACTAGCCCAAAGAGAGGAGTGGAGAAATTGAGAATAGCCTGAGATGGAGCAGAGAACTTATCTGTATTGAAGTCCCACATCACACAGGCTACTTGCCTGTAATCGGACTCCTGTCCCTGTCAGTCTCTCACACAAGTCAGAAAGAAGCCCTCCTGGAGTCTAGGGACTGTCAAAAACTTTTCAGCTTGTTATCCACACCGTATCCACACATGCAGTCATTATAACAATGGGGAGAGACCAGACAGATGTTTGCCCACAGACCCTGAGTCCAGGCAAGCTCTGCATCATGCTGTGCATATTTACCAGCTTGCCTGCACTCTAATTTCATCATGTCTGACACTTCTGTGCTGTGGAGAGTCCAGGACTCCATAATCAACATTCTCTCACTGCAGGCTGCATCTTCTTGTGAGGGTTGTGAGGGAAGCTCGGCTGCCTCTCTCATTCTATTAGCTGGAGGGAGGCACCAGAAGTAAGAAGGGAGGGAGAATGAGGCTGTTTATATTATGCGGGCTTCCCTGGCTGAATACACAGCTCAGTGCAGGGGGGAGGTTCCAGACACCCGGAATAGCCCCCTGAGTTCGCCAGTGTAAACAATGACAAAATGCCTGGCAGTCCTGCTGATCCTCTGCCTCTAATATGTTGAGACATAGACCCTGTAAAAGCATGCAAATCACCTGTTTGACTAAAGTTAGAGGGATTAGCTACATGCGTGTTTCAGGTGGGTGATTCAAGCACTAGTGGATTCCCATTGGTCTGATAAAGGAACAATGGGCAGCCCCGGCTGGGCTTTTAATGATGCTGTAGGAGGCTTGCTATGCTTTGTATAGAGAGTGCTGCTGGTGGCAAAGAGTGGTGTGTCTGGTGATGGGGTGAAGAGATCTTTGATCAAGGAATCTGAGAATATTGGTGTGGGTCTTTTCCATGGATATTGGCATGGGATCATTAATTAAAGTTGAGAAATGATGGTAAAGAACTTTTCTCATTGTTACTCATTTCACCTGGGGGGCAGGGCCGGAGCTACCATAGGAAAAATGGGCAATTGCCCCAGGGCCCCAGTGCCTGTAGGGGCCCCCTAGGTGTCCCTCCCCATCTTAACTGTTGCTCCCCAGGGACTCTGCAGAGTCTGTTAAGTTGGGAGGTGATTGGGGGAGGGTCAGCAGCCAGCTCAGGGGCCCAGGAGGGAAATTTGGCTGCAACAAAGGGCCTCTAATGACCCTATTTGGTCGGGGATGTCTGTTGGGGGGACCCCAGGCTAATTTTGCACTAGGGCCCATTTGTTACTTGAACCGGCCCTGCTGGGGGGGGGCAGGCTCCTGGGGGTCCCCTTTAACTCAATGAGTTAAAAAGGCTTCGGAGGGGGGGGGCACATAATTTTTTTGAATTTTACTTTTAATAGTGCAAACAATAGGTATATTTGGCAGTAATCCTTATACAGCAGTATTGCAGCTGTACAGTGATCCCTTGTTCCATTGTTCTCCTTAACATACCCTGAAAATTTGGTGATTCTAGCATGTATGTGGGCTTTGCTATTAACTGCAAATGTCAGCTCCATTGAGTTCATGCAATTTAAATTCGGTTGTTAAATCAGCCTGAAAATCTCACCCTGTTTGATTGAATGGCTGGCTAATCGAGCACAGAGCTACGCAATACTACGCAATACCATAGTACAAATTAGTTTTCCCTGCGTTTTTGCAAAATAGCTTATTTAGCCATCACCTTAGCAGAGCACTACAAATATGGTGAGTGGAGTTCATGTGGAGTCAAGTGTTTCCCTGCACATAAGATTTCATGTCCCTGCTGATTATCTGCTGTGGAGGCCTAGGGCAGGATAGGATTGTCTGACAAGTCTTCTCAAGAACATAAAACATCAAAGTTGTTCAGGTCTTTGATGAGAATTTGACATTTACCCAAATAGCTACACAAAATGTACTGTATATACCTGCTTCCTGTAGTTGTGAATAAAGAATAGCTATACTGAACTCATTGCAGGAGTCCCACTTACCCCCCTGGTAAGCACAGAGATAAGTACTTTCCATTCTGAAAAATCAGAGAATTTGAGTCTTCCACCCACTAGAGGGTACATATTGAATTATTTACATCCAATACCGCAACAATCTTATACTCATTGGTCTTCTGGTGCCTGAAAGAGTCAGGCAGGTCCACTTAGCCAAGGGTAGATAGGGGTAGGTTAGGGTTAGTGTTAGTTGTTGTGTTGGTAGGTTGGGGTTCCTGTTGGGCATAGATAGGGAAGGGTTCATGTGAGAGGTGGTTAAGATAGGCAGTATTAGAATATCAGTAACAATACCAATAGTTTACTACATTCAGGGCCATATGCAATTCGAGGAGATAAGAAGCTGAAAACATGCAAGCTTCTTATCTCCTCACATCGCTCAGGATTTACCGGCAAATTCAATTGCCAGTTTCACCTGAGCGATGTCCTTGTGTAATGGAGCATAACTCAGGCGAATACTAGGTATTTGCTGAGTGATGCGCCTGTGTGGCCAGCGACGTGGAGCGAGGCATTTGTGCCATGGAGCTGTCCTTCAGCACCACAACACTGCTGCCTCGCTCCCCGGGAAGATGCGCGCGCATCGTCGCAAGAGCCAGCACATCGTCGCCAGGCTCGTACCCGCCGCCCGTCGCCTCCTGCCGCTCGTCGCTACCACGGGACCCGGCAAAAAACATACCTCCATCGTTCCCGTCTCGCCGCATGTCCCACGCCGCTGCTCCGCTCATCTCGGTGACTGTCATTGTTCTCGGAGCCCGGCAAAGCAACTTTAAGTCTCCCGCTGAGGCTCCCCATTCCTCCACTAGGTGGCCCAATGAGAATCATCCTGATTCTAATTGGACCAATGAGAATCAGGATGATTCTCATTGGGCCACCTAGCGGACGAATGGGGAGCCTCAGCGGGAGACTCAAAGATGCTTTGCCGGGCTCCGAGAACAATGATAGTCACATAGATGAGCGGAGGAGCGGCGTGGGACATGCGGCGAGATGAAACGATGCAGGTGTTCATCTTCTGAAGGTCCCGCGGTAGCGGCGAGTGGCGATCGCCCAAGCGAATTCTTTTCCACCCTGGGGGGGTGTTAAATGCAATTGCATTAGGCGACCTTGCTGACGCCTAATTTAAGAACTCGCCAGCACTTAGCACTGGCGAGTTTGGTAACTGCATAGGGCCCTCAGTGAGCAAAGCTAGATTTCAGTGTTGCCATGCGTAACAATTTCCTGGCACTGTTTTTACATGTTCACCAACCAGACAAACCAGAAACATGGTTTAGGTGTGGGGAGTGTTGCTATTGTCTTTATTTCCCAGTGATGGTCATGTCCAGGAGAACTCATGGGGAAGCATGTGATTTGTTTGATCAGCTGATAGATTTGCCAAGCTCTGATTTGCTGTGATCACACCAGCTTTAGAACATGATCATGGCTAGAAAATCAGAGACTTATATATCTATCGCCTGCCCAAACTGAGTGATCACGTTTCTCCATTAATTTTTTAGGTACAACTATCGCTATTCTTCCCTAGGTCCCCAGACAAAATCAACATGGATACCGTAAGTGTGTTTTAAGGTATTTATGGTTTAAAGTAATAAGTAAATCCCACCTCTAGTTACTTTATTACAATTAGCATTATTGTGTGGTGTAAGTGTTTTCTTTGTTACATAATTTTACTATTATAATTAAGTAGTGCAAAAAAGTTACCCGTACTTGGTTTCAAACTCTTGCTGGCATAAAAACAAGAAAAAGTAGTTGTGTAGATTTCACTCATTCCCAACAGTCATCAAATTTTAATTAAATAAACAGACATAAATTATAAATGACATAATTCCATGTTGTAACAGGTTACAGTGTGTTTTAAATGGATAAATTAATCATGTAGTCTTCCAAATCTTTTTTTTTTTCTCTAAATGTTCAGAAGATTTGTCAAACATCAATTCCGAGTTTATGCATACACGTCATATCACCTTAGGAAAAAAATGCTTTTCTATGCAAAGTAATAACTTGCCGAAAAGTAGAACAGTTCGTGAATACACTTAAAGTGACACTGAAGTGAAAAAACACTTATGATATAATGAATTGTATGTGTAGTACGGATAATAAATAGAACATTAGTAGCAAAGAAAAGAGTCTCATATTTTTGTTTTCAGTTATATAGCTTTTTATTATAGCATTGCATCATTCTCTAATATGTTCAGTTTAAAAACTACACTCTGCATTTTAAACTATGAAACAGAGTAGAGCTAATGACCCTTTGAACTTCCTGGCAGTAAAATATTACCGGAAGTTGTCTTTCATGGTTTCTTTGATGTATAGGTGCTTCAGAAAATAGCATAGACTACATTAGTCAGACAGCTCAGAGAAGCTCTTTTTCATAGTGGGGAGTGTTAGTAATAATTAGAATATGGTAGGGACATTATCATTGTGATCTCCTCTTTGGGACAACAAGGAATATGAATTGTTGACTGTAATTGGGAAAGCACTATAGAAAAAATATTAACATTTTAGAAAATTAACATAACAAAAAAATAATTTACAACACTTGTAACATATAGTTTTTCAAAATCTGCATGTCCTTAAAGGGAACTAAACTGAGAAGGATAGGGATTTTTCCTTTTAAATTAATACCAGTTGCCTGACTCTCCTGCTGATCCTGTGTCTCTAACACTTTTAGCTACAGCCCCTCATCAAGCATGTAGATCAGGTGCTCTGACTGAAGTCATCCTGGATTAACTGCATGCTTGTTTCAGGTGTGTGATTCAGCCTCTACTACAGCCAAATGCAGGACGGGCAAGCAACTGGTATTGTTTAAAAGGAAACATCTTTATCCCTCTCAGTTAAGGTTCCCTTTAAGACATTGGCCTCAATTCACTAAGATCATGCTGGAGATAATAAGGCAAGAGAAAACTTGCCACAACACAGTGAGAGAGTTATCTTATCTCTTCATTCCATAAGTTACCTCCTCTGTAGTTAAGTTACCTCCTCTGTAGTTAAGATTCCTCCTCTGTAGTTATTTTCACATGCAGTTAATTAACAGCCTGTCTTTAACTTTAGAATTCTGGAGTTATTTTAAGGATTGAAGAGTTAACTTTAGGTTTGCCTGAGGTAAAATGTTTCCTGAATACTACATTCCTTATCACCATGGTGATAACTCTAGAAATGTTATTAAAGACAGGAGATAAGCTTAATGAATTGAGGCCATTATCACCTATAAACACTTCAACTGTTCCCAAAATTGTCTGATTTAATCAACTGAAGTAGACTAAAGTTGTCAGCTGTCAGATCTATTTGAAGAACGCTTCAAAGCTGAATACATTTTTGAATTTTGTGGACTTATGATTAGTTGGTTGGTAAAAAAAAAAAATTAACAAAATGTGTTATCATTGGCAGTACAGCTTTGGTGTTAGATAAGACCAAATTCATGCCAAAACAGGGTGGCCTCTCCACCCACTTATGGTGGCAATCCCAACACATCGCTACTTGCCCTTCCATGTCTGCCGCACTTGCTGCCTCTCCATCACTTTGCAGTATTGGGAGCCTCGGCAAAGCATCATTGAAGCTCCTCTGGTGCTCACCATTGGTCCACGATCTGGATGAATGTGAATCCTCTCTAAGGAGAATTTATATTACTCAGTTTAAAGCCCAATGAAAATTCTCTGTTATTGGTCCAGACTGACGGGAGCTTCAAAGATGCTTTACCAGGGCTTCCAGTATTACTGAGTGACAGGGTGCTGGTGAAGAGCAATGTGGTGGCAGATGTTTGTGACAATACTGGTGCTGGGAGGCAGGTAGCAGCAAACAAACAAACAAACACAGAACACTTATATCGCGCTTTTCTCCTGGCGGACTCAAAGCACCAGAGCTGCAGCCACTAGGACGCGCTCTATAGGCAGTAGCAGTGTTAGGGAGACTTGCCAAAGGTCTCCTACTGAATAGGTGCTGGCTTACTGCACAGGAAGAGCCGAGATTCGAACCCAGGTCTCCTGCGTCAGAGGCAGAGCCCTTAACCATTACTCCATTCAGCCACAGCAGGGCCCTGATGCACAGTTGAGCTGCTGGGAGGTGTGGCACTGTGTAGCTAATGATTGACAGGCCGGTGGTACTGGCACAGAATCCGCGGGTAGTGAGGTGCATTGGCAGAAATCCAGTGGGGAGCTCTGGAGGTCTTCTGTAAGATCTTCTCGCTGCTCATGGCGACGGAACGTCGAGACCAATGCTGAGGCTCAAGCCTCTGGGTCTCGGCAGGGCTCTGATGTCAGTGGAGCGCACGGCGCTCAGTTCCCATTGGCTAAGCGGCGGACGCGTACTCAGTACGCGCTCTACCGCTGTAAACAGTGGCAGCATGTGTGCAAGGTATGTCAGCTGACTAGCTGACACGCCGCAAGATGACTGGGCACTTTGGATTTAATTTTTGTTAGATTGGTTAGTCCTTGTATGAAAGTAAGGTGAGCGCCCTCTGTCATCACCTGTGATAGCCTCTGCTGGGCTTGTTGCTTAGACTGCGCTCACAGCTGCTGATCTTGTGCTGACTTTGTCTGTATCTTGACCAAGCTTATTTCCAGATTGATCTCCTGTTGCCGACTTCTGCCTGTTCCTGACCACGCTCTCTGATTGGATTACCCGTTGCCGACTCTGCTTGTTCCTGGATATCCCTGATTGCTGCCTGGATTGACCCCTGTTGTTTAAAGGTTTCTCCCCTGAACTTTGCCTGGACTGACTTTGGATTGGATTGACCACGTTATCTGCAAAGCGTTTGAACTGCCCACAACCTATCCTTCCCTGCCTGTCAGCACCTGGCTATCATCTGGATTACCTCCACCCCCAGGCCTCAGGTGACTATACAGTGGGTTGCAAAAGTATTCGGCCCCCTTGAAGTTTTCCACATTTTGTCACATTACTGCCACAAACATGCATCAATTTTATTGGAATTCCACGTGAAAGACCAATACAAAGTGGTGTACATGTGAGAAGTGGATCAAAAATCATACATGATTCCAAACATTTTTACAAATAAATAACTGCAAAGTGTGGTGTGCGTAATTATTCAGCCCCCTGAGTCAATACTTTGTAGAACACCCTTTTGCTGCAATAACAGCTGCCAGTCTTTTAGGGTATGTCTCTACCAGCTTTGCACATCTAGAGACTGAAATCCTTGCCCATTCTTCTTTGCAAAACAGCTCCAGCTCAGTCAGATTAGATGGACAGCGTTTGTGAGCAGCAGTTTTCAGATCTTGCCACAGATTCTTGATTGGATTTAGATCTGGACTTTGACTGGGCCATTCTAACACATAGATATGTTTTGTTTTAAACCATTCCATTGTTGCCCTGGCTTTATGTTTAGGGTCATTGTCCTGCTTGAAGTTGAACCTCCGCCCCAGTCTCAAGTCTTTTGCAGTCTCCAAGAGGTTTTCTTCCAAGTTTGCCCTGTATTTGGCTCCATCCATCTTCCCATCAACTCTGACCAGCTTCCCTGTCCCTGCTGAAGAGATGCACCCCCCAAGCATGATGCTGCCACCACCATATTTGACAGTGGGGATGGTGTGTTCAGAGTGATGTGCAGTATTAGTTTTCCGCCAAACATAGCATTTTGCATTTTGGCCAAAAAGTTCCATTTTGGTCTCATCTGACCAGAGCACCTTCTTCCACATGGTTGCTGTGTCCCCCACATGGCTTGTGGCAAACTGCAAACGGGACTTCTTATGCTTTCTGTTAACAATGCATTTCTTCTTGCCACTCTTCCATAAAGGCCAACTTTGTACAGTGCATGACTAATAGTTGTCCTATGGACAGAGTCTCCCACCTTAGCTGTAGATCTCTGCAGCTCGTCCAGAGTCACCATGGGCCTCTTGACTGCATTTCTGATCAGTGCTCTCCTTGTTCGGCCTGTGAGTTTAGGTGGATGGCCTTGTCTTGGTAAGTTTACAGTTGTGCCATACTCCTTCCATTTCTGAATGATCGCTTGAACAGTGCTCTGTGGGATGTTCAAGGCTTTGGAAATCTTTTTGTAGCCTAAGCCTGCTTTAAATTTCTCAATAACTTGATCCCTGACCTGTCTGGTGTGTTCTTTGGACTTCACGGTGTTGTTGCTCCCAATATTCTCTTAGACAACCTATGAGGCCGTCACAGAGCAGCTGTATTTGTACTGACATTAGATTACACACAGGTGCACTCTATTTAGTCATTAGCACTCATCAGGCAATGTCTATAGGAAACTGACTGCACTCAGATCAAAGGGGGCCGAATAATAATGCACACACCACTTTGCAGTTATTTATTTGTAAAAAATGTTTGGAATCATGTATGATTTTCGTTCAACTTCTCATGTGTGCACCACTTTGTGTTGGTCTTTCATGTGGAATTCCAATAAAATTGATTCAGTTTGTGGCAGTTATATAACAAAATGTGGGAAACTTCAAGGGGGCTGAATACTTTTGCAAGCCACTGTATATCGGAGTACACTGTACTAATATTACTCATACTGCTTTGTTTGGTGAATACTATCTGTCAGTCTGTATGCTACATCTGCCTGCAGGGTATTGTAGAATTGTA
This sequence comes from Hyperolius riggenbachi, assembly GCF_040937935.1. NCBI lineage: Eukaryota > Metazoa > Chordata > Amphibia > Anura > Hyperoliidae > Hyperolius > Hyperolius riggenbachi. The sequence continues at coordinate 86,244,511 of NC_090646.1, read as the reverse complement.
TTAGGTAGGAGTCTGTGCAGGTGTTACAGACTAGGCTATAGGTCAGTCATATGGGCATACAGTGAGACCTATAGTCATTAACCTGGCAAGCCTGACATCTTCTTAGTAATGGTGACTCTCAGATGCAAGGCTACTGCAATGGAAGACATGCATTAGGGATTTTATACCTGTTCATTAGCAGGTCTAAGCTAGAGCTCATGTTTGGTGGGAAGCATCACTTCCTGACAACATGAAAATGGTAATAGGATGAGTGTAAAGAGCTTAATGGGCAATAAAATCACTCAAGCAAGCTTTTTAACATCCTGTCGGGTGCTATTTTTTATTAGATCAGGCGATAATATTGTCGCCTGATTTTGGGATTTTTTGGAAGCTTGTACCGGGAAAAAGACTTCAGTTATGGCATGATTATTGTATAGTATCCCTTAGATTGTAAGACTATTTGGCGTGGCCCTCGTCCCTGTGTGCTTTTCTCCACAACTATATGGACTCGGTGACTCACTTTCTATACTTACCCCTACATTGTTACATGACTATTCTGTCTACCATTGTCGAAGGCTATAATATCCCTGAGTAATACTGTTTAATGCTGTAACGTCTCCCCTAATTGTTCACTTCATCACTGGGAATGTCTCATTCCAGATAAATAATTTGTCGGGCATTATTGACAGATCCTCTAGCTTACATCTTTTAGAAAGAGGTCAACACTGGCTACTTCTGAGTCTCTGTCTTCCTCATGAGAGTAGCACTGTATCTGTCTATGAAATTGTCGACTACATTTTCAAATTAGTGCCCGTTAGTGACTCTCTCAAGCTTGGTACACACACTCGATCACTGGATCGGGACTCCATCTCTCAGGCGACCGTCTGGGGCCAAGTGCTGTACAGATGCATGACTAGCCTAGAGGCTAGCGACATATTTGTTGCTATGGAGGAGGGACGTCGCACATGATGGAGCAGCTTCCAGTGGAGGGGATGAGAAGGAGAACATGCATCAATTGGGCACCTAGTTTCAAAAGATCAGTATACACACACTATGTACTCCTCATAGAGAGTCCGTAACAACGGCCTTGGCCAAGTATCATCTGGGATGTGTACCAAACTTGGTCTTGGTTATAAATATAATATAGACATAGAAGTTCCACAAAGAATATTGTATGATTTTGAGAAAAAAAATAGTCTAATTACTGGTGATCTGAATGAACGTCGAGAAGGCTGGTAACGTCGACAATTTTTTCCTACACTTTTTCTTAATTAAAACATTTTTTATTGAAAGTTTTATTAAAAGTTTTTAGACATATTTTCCAGACATTGTACTGAAGTTATTTTATTTTATAGCATGCATGAAGTCAGGATAAATAAATCAATACCATAAACCTATACAATTGCGGTCCAAGCCAGGCATTCTCTGTGTGGTCTTGATCTACCTCCTGCATCGGCAAAAGGAGGTTACGTTTTTAACAGAGTTCTTTACATTGACAAGACATGTGGATTCACTAAAGGAAAGTACAAAGTAATATTTAATCTTCTAGAACAAGATCAGTCAAGCTAGAAAACAGAAAAAGCATCACTTAAAGATCATGAAGGTCAAGTACTTTACTTTTCAGCCTAGAGTAAATAATTCAGTGAACACGACAGGTGGGGAGGTTTTTGTGAAGTCCCAAAGGAAACTGGTACGAAAGTATAAAAATGGTCCTCAGAGAAGACATTATTGTCCTTGATGAGTCGGAGGAATGCTATATATTATTTGGGTGGGCACATGAAAGATATTGAAACCTAACCGAACATGAATGCTTATTGTGTACCATTTGTCATTGTAGACGGCATCGGTACCAACATGGGGCAGTGCAGGTGCCAACGCCACATCAGTATGAAAATAAAGTAATATTTGCTGACAACCAGTTACACAGAACACATTGGAAAGTTTGAAAAATGATTAAAGGAAACTTGTAATGAGTTTAAAAAAAAAAGAATTACTTATTTGGGGCTTCTGCTAGCCCCCTGCAGCCGACCTTTACCCACGTCGTCCTGGAACGATATTTTAATACCCCACTCACTTTTGCTTTCAGTGACTGAGCCGATCACCAGCCACTGTACCTGCACGGCCCTGGCCACGCGCATCCCTGTTATGGTTCCTGGCACCGTTTTCTCGGACTGCACCTGCGCAGGACGCTTCCGTCGCCAGGAGTGAAAACAAGGACACGTGTGGCCTGGGCCATGCAGACACAGTGGACGTCAACTTGCACGTTGGCAAAAAGCAAAAGTGAGTCGCAGTGGGGAACTGGAGGATTGTTCCAGGATGGCTTGGGCACAGGTCGGATGAAGGGGGCTGGCAGGAGCCCCAGGTAATTGAAAATGTTTTTTTTAACTCATTGCAGGCTTCCTTTAATGTATGTTAATTTTTCCATCCTTGTTTAAAGGGGAACTGAAGTAAGAGGTATACGGAGGCTGCCATATTTATTTCCTTTCAATCAATACCAGTTGTCTGGCAGCCCTGCTGGTCTCTTTCTCTGCAGTAGTATCTGAATAACACCAGAAACAAGCATGCAGCTAGTCTTGTCAGATCTGACATTAATGTCAGAAACACCTGATCTGCTGCATGCTTGTTCAGGGGCTATGGCTAATAGTATTAGAGGCAGAGGATCAGCAGGGCTGCCAGGCAACTGGTATTGATTAAAAGGAAATACATATGGCAGCCTCTGTATACCTCTTACTTCAGTTCCCCTTTAATAAAATAAAATTATGCATAGAATTATTTTGCACGTTTCACATTCCAGGGCGATCCAGATTTATTGACTTCCTCCAGGGCACATTATATGTCCACACATATTTGAAACACGGAAATAAGGACCTTATGTAAATGAAAAGAGTACTTAAAGCTGATTTATGTGGAAGTTAAAATATATTTACCACATTACTGAAGGGCACAGTTAAAACAGAATTCTTTCTTTATTACATTACAATGTTTATCAGAAGGTTAAGGCAGCCTTTGGGACCTTTGAGTGTAGCTTACTGAGTACTATATTGAGGACTCCTCCCCTTCTGTATAATCCTGTTTTGTTCTTGGTATGGAAGTTATGAATCTGTGTTTTCCCTGCAGCAGCACCTGCTGGTGAAGTCCGACATCACATGCAGCTAACTAAAATGTAACATTACACCCTAACACATTAACTTATATCAAAATACATAAATTCTCCACTAAAGTTAATCCCTTACCTCCCCAACTCTCCCATAGTTACCAAAATAAAACAAATATATAAAATATATATATATATATATATATATATATATATATATATATACGTGTATATATATATACACCTTTATTACCAAATAAAATATTGTCATACATTGTACTAGGGTCATAATTTAAATGTTGTAATAATCGGAACAAATGGGCAAATAAAATGTGTGGGTTTTATCTACAATAGCATGCTGCATTTTAAAACTATAATGGCAGAAAACTGAGAAATAATGTTTTTTTTTTTTAATTTTTCTTATTCTCATTAAAATGCATTTAGAATAAAATATATCTTAGCAAATTGTACCTCTCAAAGAAAGTCTTATTGGTGGCTAAAAAAAAACAAGATATAGATCATTTTGTTGTGATAAGTAGGGATAAAGTTATTGGTGAATGAATGGAAGGAGCGCTGAAAGGTGAAAATTGCTCTGGTCCATAAGGGGAAACACCCCTCAGTGGTGAACTGGTTAAGTTGGGTATTAAAGTGGATCCAAATTAAAAATACAAGATTTCAGAAATAAAATCTATTTTCTAACTGTAATAATAAATAGCAGCCTTTTTTCAGCTGCATGATGACAAATATAAAATATTTTACATTTATTGGAGGAACTCCTCCCTTTCTTTCATATTTCCGGGACAGAATCCGGCAGACTGGTGGTGGAGATAAAAAACAAAAACAAAACACAGGCTGCTACTGATGATGTCACCAGATTTCACATAGACGATGCCCCTGTGAGGGAGGGTAGCTGATGACAAACACACCCATGATCTAAAACCTCCTCAGAAGTAATGGCTGCCACCTGTATAACCCTAGTTATGAAAAGACAAGGGTGAAAAGCATGAACTGAAATGTTCATAGGCTTGAAGGAGTGTTTATTTATCTTTGTATGTGTCAGAGTGGTGCAACTAAATATTTTGGTTTGGGTCTGCTTTAAAGGGGAACTGAAGTAAGAGGTATACGGAGGCTGCCATATTTATTTCCTTTTAAGCAATACCAGTTGCCTGGCAGCCCTGCTGATCCTCTGCCTCTAATAATAATAGCCATAGCCCCTGAACAAACATGCAGCAGATCAGGTGTTTCAGACTTTAAAGTCAGATCTGACAAGACTAGCTGCATGCTTGTTTCTGGTGTTATTCAGATACTACTGCAGACAACTAGACCAGCAGGGCTGCCAAGCAACTGGTATTGATTAAAAGGAAATAAATATGGCAGCCTCCGTATACCTCTTACTTCAGTTCCCCTTTAAATAGGAAGTAGTGTTTGTAATGTATACTTTTTTGGCCCTCAAAAGTGGTCACTGGTCAACTGTCAAAGCTTTAAACGCTCCAGCAAGCTGGCCAAAGCACTTGTTTGACTCAAGAAATACTAGGAGGAACACATTATTTATATTTGTGCTTTAAAGCTACATACACATGCCATCTCAAAGTTGGCTGAGGCAGCCAATAAAGACCGCCTCAGGTGAGAATCTAGCATGTGTACAGGAGCACCCAACATTGCCTAAAAATACAGCATGCTGGATCTTTAGCAATAGCAACATCCAATGTCAAGCAACTCCAGAGTGCATTGTTCTTCCAACTCGCCTCACCAGCTGGAAGTTGCTTAGTCATGATGCATGCATCATTAAGTATGGCAAGTGTGATTCATTTGATCAACTGATAGATTTGTACGGTTCTGATTTGCTGTGATGACTTCCTGGTTTAACACATGATCGGGACCAGCAAATCAGAACCTTCCATTCTATCAGCTGATCAAACTGATCACATGCTTCTCCATGAGTTCTCCTAAGCATTGCCATCCCTATGCACCATCCCTTCTTCCACCTCCATAGCAACAGACACATTGCTAGCATGTAGGCTAATGGCTCATCTGAACAGGATCCACCCCAAAGTGTCGTCGAAGGGATCGAGTCCTGATTCTTACCTGGTGATAGTCCTCATGGATATAGGGCAGCACAGTGGTGTAGCAGTTAGCTCTCTCACCTTGCAGTGCTGGGTCCCCGGTTCATATCACAACCAGGCACTATTTGCATAGAGTTTGTATGTTCTCCCCACGTCTGCGTGGGTTTCCTCCGGTTTCCTCCCACGTCCAAAAAACATACAGATAAGTTAATTGGCTTCCCCTAAATGTGTCTTAGACTACGATACATACACAGACATATGACTATGGTAGGAATTAGATTGTGAGCCTCTCTGAGGGACCGTTAAGTGGTAAGACATTATACTCTATACAGCGATGCGGAAGATGTCAGTGATATATATAAATACTAAATAATAAAAATACATGTAAACTGATATTAAATTGGAACTTACTGTTTTCACCTGCTACAAAGGAACATGTCATGTACACTTTCATGATATGTTATTCTTGATCGAACATCTGAAATGTTCCTTAATTGCTGCACTAAATTGTGACCCTCAAAAGTTTGACATTATGGGGTTGATTCACTAAGCAAAATAGCGCGAGTAACCTCCTGATGCTCAGGGCCGGCCCGCCCATGAGGCGGGGTGAAACTTTTGCCTCAGGCGACACTTCTGGGGGGGGCGGCACCAGCCCGTCTGTGGGTGTGGGGGGCCGCCCGAGCTGGAGGGGATAGCGGGCAGGAAGGGGGTATTGGGCCTAGCGGCAGGGAGGGGGGTCGGACCCCCCCCCTCCCTCGCCTGGGTCCCCCGTCCTCCGCTCCCCTCCAGCTTTAAAAAGTTACGTTGCTGCCTGCGGCTATTGTAAGAGGCAACGGGCGGGGATCACTTACCTCTTCCTCGTTCCAGCGTGCGCTCCACTGACGTCACTTCCTGGGCGGCGTAGCAGGAAGTGACGTCAGTGGAGCGCAGGCTGGAACGAGGAAGAGGTGAGTGTTCCCCGCCCGTTGCCTCTTACAATAGCCGCAGGCAGCAACGTAACTTTTTAAAGCTGGAGGGGAGCGGAGGACGGGGGACCCAGGCGAGGGAGTGGGGGTCCGGCCCCCCTCCCCGCCGCTAGGCCCAATACCCCCTTCCTGCCCGCTATCCCCTCCAGCTCGGGCGGCCCCCCACACCCACGGCTTGGGGGGGGGGCGGCGATTTCTTTAAAGATTGCCTCAGGCGGCAAAAAGTCTAGGGCCGGGCCTGCTGATGCTCACGCTACTAAATCAACTTTTCTTGCTGTGCACGCTAGTAGCGGCCACTTTAGTGAAGTATCGCGGTAGAGAAACATCACTACTGGGCGGCTTTTGTAAGTAGCGCCCACTAGCGCACATAGCGTGCACTGCAAGAAAATTAAGTTGTGCTGATTTAATAGTGCCAGCAAATGAGTATGTGTGTTTTGTATGTTCTCCCTGTGTCTGGGTGGGATTCCTCCGGGCACTTTGGTTTCCTCACACATCCCAAAAACATACAGATAAGTTAATTGGCTTCCCCCTACAAATTGGCTTTAGACTACAACACATACACCACACGATACATACATAGACATGTGACTATGGTAGGGACGAGATTGTGAACTCCTCCGGGGGACAGATAGTGACACGACAATATACTCTGAACTTCAGGTATGAAAAGGCATAAGAACTGGGTAATAAAAAGACAATAAACAATGCAGTACTAAAAGAAAAAAAACAAATTCTTCTGTTCCATCTTCTGTTTTTTTTTTGTTTTTTTGTTTTTTTTTAGGGGGTAGTTCAGATCAGAAGTCCTGTCATTGGGAATCCACACAGAAAAGCATTGTAGACTGCACACTTCACTTTCCATTCCGATTCACGGCTGTAATTCCCATCATTTAAGCTTTAACAGTATGACAAATAGCCTAGTACTGATGGCTAAAATCTTGTTCCCATCACATATTCTGTCAAGACTGTAAAACTCCTGACTAAGTTATAACAAGAAAACAACTTGTCACTGTACTGCCTGGAGCTGAAGTTTCATGTCACGGAGCTGCCGGCTAAAATTATACTGCAGTATTTACTGGAAGAGAAGATATAAGTTGATAAAAAGGACAACATATACAGATCGTGTAAGATTTTGCATAAGACACATAGGGGTTGATTCACAAAGGTTACTTATTTTTCACCTTAACTGTAAGGAGTGCTAATGCATGAGATAAACAAATAAGGAGAGATAATTCATGAGATAAATAGATAATGGGCTTGATTCACAAAGCGGTGCTAACCTACTTAGCACGTCTAAAGTAGGTTAGCAACAGATTTCTCAATCAGATCGCGCACAAAGTTTTGTGCGCAAAGTTTTGCGCGTGCAAAGTCCTATGCACGTGCTAAGTCCCATAGGCTTTAATGGGCACTTCGCGCGGAGAGCCCTGCGCTCTGTGCAGTGCGCGCGGAAAGTTTTACGCGCGTAAAGTTTTACGCGCATAAAGTTTTACGTGCGAAAAGCTCGTTTAGACGTGCTAAGGGGGCTTTCACAGGTGTGCTAACAGTTAGCACCGCTTTGTGAATCAAGCCCCATGAGAGCTAAACCATGAGTTATGTGAAATAGGGAGAGCTAATCCAAGAGTTATGTCAAATAAGGAGAGCTAAACCATGAGTTATGTCAAATAAGCTACTGGTGGTAAGCTCATTGGGCCTGATGCTATTCAAGGTGATAAGTAGCTTGCAGATGCGAGCTACTTATCACCTTGCCATCGCACAAGGATTACTGGCAAATCCTATTGCCACTTTCACTTGTGCGATGGCCGATCGTTAGGGAGCATTACTCAGGCGAAAGCCTGAGGGATGCTCCCTTTTACCGGGTGAGTGAACTTTACCCTGTGGTGCTGTCCATCAGCACCACGGCCTCGCTCCCCACACATGCGCACTCACCCGCCGAACATCCGCCGCATCTGGGGGTCTCCTTTAATAAGGAGACCCCCAGAGCTCCCCGCCGGCCGTCGCTCGCAACCCCCCATGTAGCTGAAAAGATAATTGTAAGCGATTTCCCTACCGCCGCTTTACGACAACCGCATTTCGCCGCAAGTCCCCGCTGTGTAATTACAGTGTATGAGTTACTGTAATTACACTCGCTAATAACACAGTCCCGGCAAAGCATCTTTGAATCAGCTTCCGGGGCTCCCCATTGGTTCACAGGATGGACCAATGAAAATGGCTCAGGCTGTGAACCAATGGGGAGCCCCGGCGGCTGATTCAAAGATGCGGCGGGTGTAAAGCGGCGGTAGGGAAATTGCTTACAATTATCTTTTCAGCTACATGGGGGGTTGCGGAGACGAGCGGCGGCCGGCAGGGAGCTCTGGGGGTCTCCTTAGTAAAGGAGACCCCCAGATGCGGCGGCGATGACGTGCGTTAGCATGTTTAGACATGCTTTTCGCAGGTCTAAGCTAACGCTCATGTCTGCCGGGAAGCATCGCTTCCCGGAGGCATTCAAAGTGCAAAAGGATAGGGTGTAACGAACTTGCTGGGCGATAATATCGCCCAAGCGAGATTTTTTAACACCCTGCCTAGGGCTAAATTCAATTGCATCAGGCAACTTTATTGTCCCCACTACAGGGGGCGCGAACTGATGCGAACTTTATTGTCGCCTGATTATCGGACTCACAAGCGTTTAACGCTGGTGAGTCTGACAATTGCATCAGGCCCACTTTGTTTTATTTTATTTTACTTTGTCACTTAATTAATTTTTATGACCACACTACTACCATTACAATTTGGGGTCAATACATCACGCTTTACCTCATATAGGCTATGAGTGTACTTTAAACCTTAGCAATAGGGTTTTGTATGGGTTTTCACCGCTGCTGCTGACATGCCCTTTATGTCAACTGCAGAGATCACATGAGGTAACTATAGCTACTAGAGTAGCCTTTTTACAATGTCATATTTAATGAATGAGCTGATATGAGCCTGCCCCTCTGCGACGCATGTATTATACATCCCATGCACTTTATTTACTTATTTATTTATTTACTTAATTTTTTTTTAAATGTATTGCAATTTTTTCACATAAGTGTTGCATGCAATTTTTTTTTTATACTCTGGTAGATTTGCAATACTGTTTACATGATAACATAGTACTTTATAGTCTAGCTTTTCTTTTTATATATGAATTTATGGAAAATGTATTGTAATTTTTTGGATAAATGTTGCATGCAATTTGCAGGTTACCATTTATTTTATGTAGCGCGTTATAGCAACGTTTTCTGTCTTTGTCTACAGTTTTTTGTCCCCTAATATTGCCTGATGAAGCGGGCTGTGCCTGCGAAACGCATTGCATTTCTTAGGGTACTCTTAATAAATTCAATTTTTTGATTCAGACAGTTGTTCGTGTCCGCTTTCCGGAACCAAGTCCACCACTGCCTCCCTAGCAATTTTAAAGTTTTTATCACTTTTTATCCTGTTGGCGCCTCTGTTCTCTAACAAAAACACTATGTCAAATAAGGGGAGCTAAACCATGAGTTATGTCAAATAAGGAGAGCTAAACCATGAGTTATGTCAAATAAGGAGAGCTAAACCATGAGTTAAGTTAGATAAGGAGAGGTAAATCATGACCACTTTCTGATGCGTGGCCATGCCCATTTTGTCCAGAGGTGGGCACAAAAACTTTCTTTGTCCCCGGGCACTGAAAACCCTAGCTACGCCTCTGGGTATTTGACACACCTATTCTTTTCTACCGAACATCCCTTAGTGAATTTCCGGTAGGAACCAACTCCCTTACTAGTAGGGTTTGGATTAATTTTTCTTTAGTCTTTTTCAAAAAAAATTTAAAAGGGGATACATCACAAATGACTCTTTTCAATAATCTGTATACCCAGTCCAGCAATAGTTGTTTCCCTACTTATTTACAATTTTCAAACTCTACCTAAAAAAAAACAGTACTCTAGTCGTACCTACAGTTTATGGAAGGCAGAAGGGAGTCTTATCAGCAGTCTATATTTATTCATGATAACAGGAATTTGTAAACCTGTTAAAGTGAACTCGGAACTTAAAAAAACTGCATAATAAACTTTAAAGAAAAATAATTATTTGTTACAGCTGATACAAATCCTACAATAAATCTGCACAGTTTCTACTTGATGATTCATGGAAGCAGACATATTGTTAACAGCCTGTGCTTTCAGATGTGCTTATCTACCATCTCTGCCATGGCAGTCATGTGATACAGAGGAAAGACCAAATCACAACTCGTGATTATACACAAGGGGGAGTTAAACAGGCTAAACTCTTTAAGTACATACAGAGTGCAGTTCTCTATGCTTTCCTTCTGTCCTGTGCATGAGTTCAGGTCCACATAAAGGAATGTAAATAGTTTGTCATGTATATATGAAAATAAGAGAACTAAAGGCTGAGTTATGCAACAGTTATCAGCAAGTTAAGAAACAAAAGCACTGAAACCAGCCAGTAATTACAAACACTCTAGTGCTGCCACCAGGGACGGATTTACCATAAGGCACTGTAGGCACATGCCTACAGGCGCCAGATGATGGAAAGGTGGCTTACTCCCGTCCCCTAATATCTCCCTCCTTCCCTATACAGAGTCCCGATCAGAAACTAAATTAGAGGTTACTCACCCAGTTCTCAGCATTCCACTGATAAGACCTCCCTTCAGCCGGGGTTTAGGGGCACCACTGGCTACTTAATACTGAGGGTACCTCTGGCTACTTAATACTAAGGGACACCTGTTGCTACCTATGATGGGCAAGGGAAGTAATGGAGAAGAGATAGCTGGACCAGCATGCAGTTTTATGGGGGTTTGTAGGTTCACGGAGGGTGGAGTCTAGGGTGCAAGGACATCTGTGCCTATAGGCTCCTGTGATGTAAATCCGGGCCTGGTTGCCACTGCAAAATGCTAACCACGTATCCACCATGTCACACATCTGAAATAAAGGATTGGATGGGTAAAATAGCAAATCTATGGGCAGGTAAGACGTTTCCCATTTACTGTATTTCATTCATGCATTTAGTTGTTTTTCAGATGTACAGCTTTTAAACCTGATACAGCGCCAGTGTGTTGATCCTGATCCAAACATCAGTCAAGATTAAAAAGTCTTACAAAGGCCATGTTGATGGTTTCATTGATTGCTGAAAGATTCTACCTGGTAAATTTTTCAGCTGTCTCCATAATGCACTTACCGTCTGTTCTTAAATATGAAATTCCTTTTGGCAATGATTTCGATATTCAAACACCAGCAACATCAATCCCTTTTACAACAATAGCCAAGCTTAAGTGTATGAGTAACAGCATATTCTAAAGATAAAGAGAATGTAATGTAATTTAAGAACTTTTATTGCAGATGGTTCTTTACGGGTGTCAAATTTAATGGCAGTGCATTTTCTCATTTCATGCCTTGAGCATGTTTGCTCTGTTCTCATCTTAATCTCCCTTTTGCAGTCACTCCAGTAAGTAAATCGTTTTTAGTACTTTCCATCAACCTGACGTGAAGCCTACAGCTATAGATACTGTTCAACATTTTTTCCACTGCTGGTGTCTTTCCAGTCAATCTTGATCAGCTAAGTGCAGAGCGCACTGAGACAGCATTGTTTAGCTCATCACCATGAACCGTCAGGGGTTATTTTACAGTAAACATATAGGCCAAGGAAATGCAATTGCCTGTGAATAGATGTTAATCGGGTAGGCTAGAAAAGCATTCTGCAACGTTTTATTGACAATGGAGGTGTGATTGACCAAAAAGCTCTAGCCAATCAATTCTCTTGTTGTCATTGTGAAGGTTTGTTTACTTTTATGGGCTGTACTATCAGGAAGATTGTTAATGATCACTCCAGGTGACAGTTTAAGTAATGACATATGTACAGCCACACGAATCAGGTCATTTCGGTGCCCAACACTTCGGCGCCCATCAGTGCCCACGGAGAAAACGATCACAAGACAAGACACAGAACATTTATGTTGAGATTTCTCCTGGCAGACTCACAGTGTCAGAACTGCAGCCACTAGGGCAGTGATGGCTAACCTTGGCACTCCAGCTGTGGTGGAACTACAAATCCCATGAGGCATTGCAATACTCTGACAGCTCTAAGCATAACTCGGGGAGGCAGAGGCATGATGGGATTTGTAGTTTTGTCACAGCTGGAGTGCCAAGGTTAGCCATCACTGCACTAGGGTGTGCTCAATAGAGGATAGCAGTGTTAGGGAGTCTTGCTCAGTAGGTAGTAGCAGTGTTAGGGAGTGTTATACTGTACTATCCAGCCACTATCCAGCCCTCATCCAGTATATTATCCCATCACCTGATGATGACTGTTTCAGATTCTGACACTACTCACCAGAAAGATCAGCAGCACTTTATTGTTTTAAAGGAAATAAATATGGTAGCTTCCATAAGTCTCACACCTTTTAAATCATGTCATGTCCTGGGAATGAAGTCCTGCACTGATGCTAGGTTTTCTCCTACCATTTGAATGAGGTGAAAAAAATCTAGCTCAACAGATATAAGGGCTGGAACCCACTAGAGCGATTTTGTGAGCGTTTAGAGAGCGATTCAAACCGCTTGCGATTTCCCTAAACGCTCAGCTAATGTTAATGGATGGGCCAAATTCCACTGGAGCGATTGCGATTACCAAAATCGCTAACGCATGACATGCAGCATTTTTAAGCGTTAGCAATTAGCGTTTCTGCAATGTAAAGTATATAAACGCTGGCATATTCGCTCGTCAAAACATACACAGAGTGATTTTGCTAGCATTTTTACATTACTGCATACTGTAACAAAATTAAAATTAGTTGAAAAGACCAATCAGAATTAAACACGCTAATCGCTACACAACCACTGGCAAATTGATTACACTTTTTAAAATCGCTTTCGAAAACGCTCATGAAATCGCTTACAATCCGCTCATTCAAAAAGCTATCAATAGCGTTTTGTAGTGGGTTCCAGGCCTAATAGTGCTAATTAGCCCAAATTAGGCCAGATCCAATTTTCTTTTTTCTCCTAAGATTTCTCCTAATCTGTTCACATCTTCTATAAATAAAATGCATTTTAAGACACCAGCAAGCAAGAAAATATTCAGAATAATTTTGACAGTACATTTTCACCTAATGTTTGGTACTTTTCCGTTGCAGAGTGCTGATTGAAGATGAAAAATCTCCTAGCAGAAAGCTTTAGGAGTAAAGGTGAACTGGAACGGTCCACTGTTCATTTTTGGAAGACTGCTGCAATCCTTCTGAACATAGTGGTTCCACAAATGGGGGCATAGGAAATATCACAAAGGAGTGTATTAATCCTCCCAGAGATACTGTACATATTCAGAATCATCTCGTAATGTTTTAATCTTTCCAATGGCCAATCAGAGAATGCAAAAAAATGACCAAAAAAACACTACTCGGAAATCGGAAAATGGAACTGGGAAATCGGATTTCTGCATTACTGCTACTCTGTAATTTGAGGCCAGTCACAGAACTCGGAAACATTGGAACAATCAGAGAATGCAGGGTACACTCAGAAGTATTTGGCCAATCAGAGAATGCAAAAAAATATCCCCCTAAAATACTACTCGGAGATTGGAACTTGGAAATTGGAAAACGAAAATTGGAAATCTGTGGAATCGGCAATCGGCATTGACGGAAATCGGCATTTCCGACAAAAATTGTCTGTGAGCACCGGATAAACATTATCCTTTGCATTATTAAAATCATCCCCTGCGTGAGGTGTATTCCTCTGTATCTGTGGTTGCTACTTTAAAGTACTCCTGATGCGGCTATGACCATATTTATAAAAAAAAAAAAACATTAGATCATAACTCACCTACTCCGCTTTCCAAGCGCTGCCTTTGCCAACCTGCCAGCTCCTCCATTCAGCCGCAGTGTCACTCGTAAGCACCGGCATCTTCACAGCAATGGCGCTGACCCGAAAGTACTGACACAAAGTACTTCCGGGTCAGCGCCATTGCTGTGAAGATGCCCGTGCTTACGAGGGACACTACGGCGGAATGGAGGAGCTGGTAGGTCGGCAAAGGCAGCGCTTGGAAAGCGGAGTAGGTGAGTTATGATCTGATGGTTTTTTTAAAACCAATCTAGGATAAAGCTTAAGCCGCAGAGCATGATCGCGGGTGTTGCTAGGTGCAACAGGGGAGGAAACTGCCTCTTCCTCCTGCCCGTTTTCAACGTTCGGTACCAGTCGAAGATTTCGACTGAGTACTGCGGGGACCCCTGGGGGAGCTGGGACATGAGGATGGTGCTGTGCACTACATCACAGCACCGCAAACAAAAATTAGCATGCGTGCCAACTACCCCTCTCAGTTCAGGGGTACTTTAAATAAACACCTTTGAAAACTAAATATTTCAGGCAAAGGTTGTATTTGGGTTTCAGATATACTCCAAAGTTGCCAGAACTGTATTCTGTAGGCCAATGATGGCATAAAATTCTCTAATGGGTTGAGGATTTATTTTACTTACAGACAGTCTTTTTTACAGCTGTTGCAGACTGGGTGCTACCAAATGATGCCCATTTACCTTGCCAATGCCTCATATGAACGTCTAGACAACCATGATGTTCCTGGAGCAATATAAATTCATTAATGAAACTAAATAATTTAAGTTCAAGTAAAAAGCAGTCGGCTGCAAAGGTGTTCCCTCATGGCTGTAGTTTACATGGATTTTTCAATCAAAAGCAAAACATAAATTAATAAAGGCCAAAATAATACTGGTGGCTGCCCTATGACTATTACGGTACAACCCCATTACACAGCTTATTGATTTTTCAATTGAGAAATGTATTTGTTTAAGCTGCAGTTTTTCAAGTACTGTCCGATGCTGTCATAAAACGGGGCTGTGGTCATCAGAGAATGAGATCTCAGCTTAACCGGGACTTCTTATGCTTACCCAGTTGATACGATGCTAATAATGCAGGCTTGCATGCAAAATTTATGCAAATTGCATCTAGTTTGGAATTGGACCAAACCAAAGCTTCACCACACATGAAAGAACACAGGCACTCAACCTTATACAGACAGGAAATTGAGAGTTTATAAGCTGCAATTAGAGATGAACAAGAACGCCTTTAGTAGTCTCGTGAAAATTTCCTGGAATTTTGAGTGGATGTGTGAATTTAGGCTGAATTGCATTGAAGTCAATGGTGAAGGCTTTAATGCCTAATAGCAAAGCCCCATGCATGCTATAATCACCAAATTTGCTAGGTATGTTATGCTGGGGATACACGGTACAACCCGGTGGCTTGATTAGCCACCGGATCGACTCCCGCTGCGTCCCTGCTCGTCCCCGCCGCCATCCGGATCGATTCCCACTCGTCCCCACAGGCGCTTCCTTATCTTCCACTCGACTCCCAGCTATTGTTCGCCCGCGGGGAACGAGCGGGGTCATCGGACCTGTCGGAAATGATCAATCGAGCCATCAGCGGCTCGATTGATAAGGGGGGAAATGTACCGTGTATCCCCAGCATTAAGGAGAATAGTGGGAGCAAGTTGAAAACATTTTCAAAAAGACTATATAGTTTTTGAGAAAATCAATTTTTAAGTTACGATAACAAACATGGTTGTTAAATACAATACAATTATTATTATTTAGTATTTATATAGCGCTGACATCTTCAGCAGCACTGTACATAATATTGTCTTGTCACTAAATGTCCCTCAGGGAGGCTCACAATCTAATCCCTACCATAGTACTATGTCTATGTATGTATCATGTACAGTGGTGCTCATCTGGATTCCAGGATAATCCGAACTTTTTCCACTATCCGAACTTTGAATAGCAATTCAGATATTTTTTAAAATCCAAATAGACTATCCGAGCAAACTTGGATTTCCCATCTGAAATCCGAGCGGATAGTTAGTTCAGGTATCCGAGCAGAAGCCAAAATCACCTTCAATGGCAAAAATCCCTTTCGAAGGCATCCAGGCCTAGAGAGAGAGAGAGAGAGAGAGAGAGAGAGTGAGACCTTCAACAGGATTTTTAGCCATTTTCAGGTCACTTCCGGTGTTCTATCCAGTTATCCGAATCCAACCGGATA
Source organism: Hyperolius riggenbachi (assembly GCF_040937935.1). Lineage (NCBI taxonomy): Eukaryota > Metazoa > Chordata > Amphibia > Anura > Hyperoliidae > Hyperolius > Hyperolius riggenbachi. Next base: position 86,228,376 of record NC_090646.1, on the reverse strand, counting down.
CTGGGGTCGGATATCCAACCCGGATTCGGATTGGAACATTTTGATTCCAGATATCTTACCCGGATCGGATAGAGGGCTATCCGGATCTGAATTAGTTCCAGATAGTGAAAGATGGTATCCGAGCAGCACTGATTATGTAGTGTATATATCGTAGTCTAGGGCCAATTTTTAGGGGGAAGCTAATTAACTAATCTGTACGTTTTTGGGATGTGGGAAGAAACCAGAATACCCAGATGAAACCCACACAGACACAGGGAGAACATACAAACTCCTTGTAGATGATGACTTGGCTGGGATTCAAACTGGGGAATCAGCGCTGCAAGGCGAGAGCGCTAACCACTACGCCACGGTGCTGCCCATTAAATGACAGATAAACGTATCCACCCATCAATATATGTACATATATCCAAAGAATCAGCAGTGAATTTCCTGCCGGGGCAAGTTGTAATTCTTTTGCCCAGGATTCGCTATACAGCTGCAATACTGCTATCTAAGGGAATTTCTGGCTAATATACATAAAAAAAATTAAATTAAAAAAAATGATGTGGGAGGTCCCCTCCCAAGGCTTTTTTACCCGTTGTTACCCATGCGGGATGAAATAATCAGATCACATGGGGCTCTGCACCATGAGCGTTTCCAAACTTCATGGTCCATGATGTTGGGGGGTTCTAAAATAGAAGGGTGGCAAAGCCTCCCTCTTTTCCGCAAAGCCCTTGTCTAGACCAAGTTCTATTCATCACCTCCTCCTTTCCCCTGTCCCCCAAAGTGAAATGGGTATAGGGGAACAAATGTACCCCTTTCCCATTTCTAAAGTGGGTTAAGTTGAAATAAAGATGCAACCACAAAAAAAGTCCTTTAATGTTCTTAAGTAACCATAAATACTTACCTTTAAAGGGAGTCGCAAGCGCATAAAAAAAAACAAATAGACTCTACGTCCTATAGAGCCTTCCTGTTCATCCTATGGTCCCTGAGTTCCACTGCTGGCTCCCCTGTTAACAGTCTCTGACTACTCTCTGACGCTTCGGGAGTGCTCCGAAGACTTCTGAAAACCTCCGTGGCGGGGAATTCAAAAAGAGGAGCCAGCACTAGAACGGGTGGACCGTGAGAGGAACAGGAAGTCTCTATAGGACCCAGAGCCTTCCCTCTCCTTAGGTGAGTATTTGTTTGTTTGTTTGTTTGTTTTTTTAAATACACTTCAGACTTTAGTTAATGATCCCATACTCTTATCCTTGGAACTGTCCAGCACCAATATCCTCTCGACCTGGACTGAATATTCAGCATCAAAATGACAAAATTGCAAACTAGCCTTCACAGACATGTGAAGTTGCAATCCCCCAAATCCTGACATGAACCCCAAGTTTGCCCATCATGGTAGCAGCTTTATGATCCCCGACCATCACCCCTCTGCCTCTTCCCCTGCCGACTTACTCACCTTGCAAGTGAGGTGGGTTGTGTAGGAGAAAGTCTTCCAGGTGAAGGTCTTACACAAGGCTCGGTGGGTTAAAGCAAACCTGAAGTGAAAAAAAACTTAGGATATAATGAATTGTACGTGTAGTTCAGATAATGAATACAACATTAGTAGCAAAGAATAGAGTCTCTTATTTTTATTTTGGGTTATATCGCTTTTTTTATAACATTGCATCATTCTGTCCAATTTGCAGTTTACAAACTGCACTGTGTATTTTAAACTATAAAATAGAGCAGAGCTAATGACCCTTTGAACTTTCCTGCAGTAAAAAACTTATCTCAAGCTGTCTCTCACTGTTACATATTTGTTTAAGTGCTTCAGAAAACAGGACTGTCTTTAAACCAAGTTGGGTCGTAGAGATCAGAGTAGCTCTTTTGCATACATAGATAGCAACTGAAGTTTTTTAACTCTTCCTTTACTGGAAAACAACATGAGACTTTTTTTTTGCTATTAAAGTTCTATTTCCTAGCTGTACTACACATACAACTCCTTATCTCATAAATTTCGCTTCGGGTTTGCTTTAAAAACAAACCCGCAATGAAATGTCAATTTCCGATTCAGCAGAAATTCCGATTTTCACCAATGTCAATTTCTGTTTTTCTGATTTCACGTTTTTTCGATCTTCCGATTTCTGCTTTTCTGTTTCTGATTTCCGTTTTGCTGTTTTTCCGATCTTCCGATTTCTGCTTTTCTATGTTTCTGATTTCTGATTTTCCATTTTACAGATTTCCGATTTTCGAGGATTGCATCAGAGAATGCAAAAAATGGGGGGAAAAAATCGGAAAAACGGAATTCAGAGAAACGGAATTTGCAAAAACAGAAAATCCGTCTTGTGATTGGTCTAAAGTTACCTCTGTGATCTGGTTTTTGCTGAAAAATTCTGCATTCTCTCATTGGTCAAATGTTTTTGAGTTCCGTGATTGGGCTAAAATTACCGAGTTGCGGTAAATCAGATTTCTGTGGAATACCAATTTCCGTTTTCTGAATTCTAATCGGAAATGCCTAAATTTCAATTCCACGAAATCCAAAGGAGCTTCCCTAATTTAAGGTAGTAAACCAAGTAAACAACTAGTATGACAGAAATATCAATCGTTTACCTGATTTTATAATGCATGGTCACCTTCAATAAAACAGGCAATGAGCTTTCTTGGCTCGTCCATCTATCCTTTAACATAGTTTCCTGCACCATACACACCACGCCTTCATAGATATGATTAGATATCAAGTGTCAGGAGAAAACACGTGAAAAACAAAAGAAGAGTTGTTGGTTGCAACATTTTAGAACAAAATCTTTCCATTTCATCAGCTCACAAGTGTGAACAAATGGATCACTTGCCAATACTCTGTCAACCTTTGTTGCCCTTACTAATCTTTTGTGAGCCTAGGACTTGGTTTTCAGGGTTGGGTTACAGGTCGGAGCCTTGTCGCAGTGTATCAAATCCCCAGCAGTCATTGTGAAGGGAAGTGTAAAACAGGTAACTAACCTCATAATCAGGAAAGCCAAGATCTCAGGGAATGTGATTTATTGGTTCACCTTTATATACCTGAGAAGGTTGACTGGTCAAGATTACAGGGAGGTCCGGACCTTCTAACACTGTACATTAATCAGTAACCTAAATTCGTATCAGCCTCATGGGAGCTTCCCGGTGAGAAAACCCAGAAAACTTTTTAGCAAAAACAATTTAAGGATTTCTCATTTTTTTATTTGATCGAAGATGTTTTAATAATGATCTCACTGGCTTTTCAAGACAAAATAATATTACCCTTCAGCCCCGGGAGGAGTTTATTGATGTATGTTTCAATTACATCAGCCATAAAAAAGGAGCTACGATGGCTGGCGTAGCTCTACGTGTAAGATAGGGAGTTTTTTGTTAGCTCGAGATGAAATAGCGTCCTACTTCTCTAACAGTATTATATGACAGATGGGTCAGATAGAGATAATTCTGCACAATACGTCTTCAGTTATCCTATCCCAAACAGATAGACAGGTCCTTTTCAACCTGCAATTGTAGGCACATTTTGTTCCATTTTAAAAGAATGCAAGAAATATTTTCTTGATTTTTATCTGCCCTTAATTAAAATTTCTCGGACAAAGGCAGCGTTTGTTTGATTATGACACAGAATTGGTTTGATCCCAGTGCCGATGTTTCCATGTATTAAAGTGGTGGGGATAGAAGGAAGTACAGGCACTTAGCGATGAAAGTGAGTTCACGTTGAAGTCTTGGTAGTTGTGGAATGCTGTTCCACCTGCCGTTGTGTGTATCGGACGTGACCACCGTGTGTCGAGTGCTCTGCATCCACAAGGTTCTTCACAGCAGTATAAGGAATAACTAAACTGGTTGAAACAACACCTTCATAAAAATATACTTTAGTGTGCTTTATTTTTATTTAACTACCAGCATATTCTGTTTTTAGCAAACAGACATTAGTGGACACCATAAATACATAGTTCGCACACAGTACAATCGAACATCCAGCAACACAAACAGTGTTAGAACAGAAGTGCCACATGAGCATAAAACAATTAAAGAGGATCTTCAGCCTAATCAAATATACTGTCATTAAGTTAAATTAGTTATGTTAATTAAAATAGGTAGGTAATATAATCTCTTTCCCACCTTGTTTTAAAAGAACAGGGAAATGTTTGTGATTTCATAAGGGACAGCTATCTTTTTGGTTGAAAGGGGGTGACAGGGAGCATGAGACACAGTTCCAACTGTCCTGTGTTCTGATCACCCCTCCCAGTTGCTAGGCAATGAGAATAACATCATCAGAAATCCTATCATGCTTTGCATAGTATCAGGGGAAAAATGCCCGGGCAGATTTCTTTGATGGGGCAGAGCTTATCTTCTGTGCAGCTAAAAATTAGGTTTAGGTAAGAAAAACAAAGTTCTGATGCTGTGAAACTGTTAAAGAAACACCAAGCCTTTTCAGTGCTGCTGCGTAGATTTTTAGTCAGCAGGTTCATTTTAAATACAGTTTAAGAAGGAAGGTAGTGGTGGACTTACATTCCCAAAGAAGACTCAACAGTCAAGAGTCCATTAAAAACAATTTCTTCTTTAACCATTTAAGCTGTCTGGATGTGATTGTTGCCCCTGTGCGCCCATGTTGCTCCCGTTAGCCCGAAAGATCAATGAATGGGAACATAGTTCGCATTCCTTGATCTAAGTCCCCAGTAGAAAGACAGACGGCTTCTTATCAGAAGCCGCCGTCTTTCTGATAAAAAAAAAAGTTCCCCGTCCTCCTTATGCGAGCACTCTTGCTTCCAGGACCAGGGATGCTCGGGTAGTACTTTTTAAAACCCGAATGGATTCGGATCCGGGTACCCAGATATCCGGATCTTATTCGGATATCCGGATCCGACCTTGCGGATATCCGCGTGAACACGGATATCCGACCACATTACCCGCGGATACCCGACCTATTCGGGTATCCGGATAGAAAAACCGGAAGTGCCCTTTAAATAGCTTAAAAAAGGGGTTTTAGGGTAAATGATGCATGTAGCATCATGTTTTTTTTTACAGGGAAACACTAATTTATTATTTGGTGGACATAAAATAAAAATTTTTTTTTAAAAAAAAAGCCTGTAAATTATTAACATCGGGATAGGTTCCAGACAGCGGTCGACGGTCGTGCAGCCCACATTATGTCCAAAGTCCAACCGCACAACTGGGACATGACAGTTTTCAGCCCAGACACCTCCAAAAAATGTCACCGCAATTGTGTTTTGGGTTGAATATAGGTGGTGGTATCAGCAGAAGTTGCCTGCGGCACCGTGGCGGTGGGAGCCAGCGCCAGCTTGCTTCAGCCTCCTGAACTCCTCATGCTCAACAACATGTTTTTTGGCCAGATGGGTGATGAAGCTGAAGGTGCCATACTTGTAGGGGTCACAACCTCTGCTCATCTGTAGTTTGCACACATTGCATATGGCAAACTTGCTGTCCAATGAGGGCACAGTGAAAAACCGCCAGATTGGGGAGGTGAAGATTCCCCTGCGGCCTGAATGGGATGCTGCTGCTTTTCTCCCTGTGGCGGTTGGGGGTTGAGTGGTGCAGCTGGTGGTAGCGGCAAAAGGATGTGGGTCCCGCATTCCACGGCCACTGTCTGCAATGCTGATCCTCCGTGCCAAACCCACCGACGCATCCTCCTCCTCAGAGTCAGAGCTGACATCCCCATCCTGTGAATGGTAGTCACGGTCCTTCATCCCATCATCAACATCATACCTCCCTCCTCAAAACCCAGAACATCCTCCTCAAACTCCTTGCGGCTAACCGCCCTGAGTTCAATCGTGGCGCCTGGAGCCAAAAACTCACTGACTGAGGGTAGGCTGCCCACTGGGGTCGACACTGGCACAGCAGACCTTCTGAGGGTGGCCGTAATGTTGCTCTCTGTCCTCTTGCCCTTGCTGCCCCTGCCAGCAGACATAGGCCTCAATTCACTAAGCTTTATCAAACACTTTATCAAACATTTGATAATTTACCTCATGGGTAAAATCTAATTTTGAATTCACTAAGGTGTTATAGATTTATTGAACGTGTTATCGATAAAACATTCAATAAATATATAACACTTTACTGAATTCAAAATTAGATTTTACCCATGAGGTAAATTATCAAATGTTTGATAAAATGTTTGATAAAGCTTAGTGAATTGAGGCCATAGTACAACTTATATGTGATGATGTCACCATATGATGTGGGGTACTTTTACTTTAATAAAATCGGGGTTGGACTTTGGAATCAAATCAGCACGGAGTGACAGACTGCAGAGTAGAGGACAGACAGTGCACACTAAGGGCCTGATTCACAAAGCGGTGATAACTCAGTTATCACGCCTAAAAGACTTTAGGCGTGATAACCTTTGCACTGCTGAGTTAGCACCGTTTTGTGCTCTTTATCGCGCGGGACAAAGTTTTGCGCGCGCAATCGCGCAACTCCGCGCGCAGCGCCCATAGGGTTTAATAGGCGCATCGCGCGCACTGCACCGTGCGGTGCGCGATTGCACACGCAAAATTTCGCGCGAGTTTCATTTTATCACGCCTAAACTGAGTTTAGGCGTGATAAAGGGCTTTTCACAGGCGTGCAAACACTTTGCACCGCTTTGTGAATCAGGCCCTATCTGTCTAACTGTCACACTGACAATGCTCAGCACAGCAGCACTGCAGTAATCTGTAGTAAGCTAACACAGTACTACTCTCTAACAACTAACTGCAGTACTAACTATATATACAATAACACAGTAATCCTATTCCCTAACCTATACTGTCCTGCTGGCCTGCGCAGCACACACAGACACAGACAGAACCTAACTGAGTGAATGAAATCAAACAATTACAAGCTAGCTAGCTAAAAAAAACAATAGAACAATAGTGGAGTGAAAATGTTTAGCACTCGAAGCTTTAGGTTTTTTACTGTATACAGCTGCTAAGCCAACAGCACTGGAGCAAGTCTGTCAGTAAGCAGCCAGCCAGCCACACAAGCAAGGACGATCTGTCTCATCATGCCAGCCCTCCTTATTATACAGGGGGCTGGCCAGGGTTCCCTTCTGTGATTGAGTGCTAGGGCTTAGTCTGGGAGCCCTCTGATTGGCTCAATGAGGTCGGGGGGGGGGGGGGGGGGGGTCATTGGCTCAATGACATCATCTCCTTAGTTACAGTACCCGGATCCGGATATCTGTCGGATATCCATGGGTATCCGGATTATGTGGTCAGTAATCCGCATAGAGCTATCCGGATTTGGCCCCAGGTTACAGGTATCCGGAATCCGGATCCAACCGGATAGTGGAAAAATGATCGATACCCGGGTTACCCGGAAATCTGGGATCCAGATGAGCATCCCTGTCCAGGACTAAAAAACATTTTTTGACTGTGGCCATCTTGTGGCCAAATAGTAAAACTACATCTACATTATTACATTTAAAATTAACTGTTTACCTCCCACACCAAAAATTACCCAAATAAAATTTTTAATGCAAAAAAAATTACAATTAAAAAAAACATAAATAGTTACCTAAGGGTCTGAACTTTTTTAATATGCATGTGAAGAGGGTATTTTATGAACATTTTTTACATTAGAATCTTGTAAATAGTGATGGACGCAAAACTGAAAAAAATGCACCTTTATTTCCAAATAAAATATTAACGCCATACATTGTGATAGGGACATAATTTAAATGGTGTAATATCCGGGACAGATGAGCAAATAAAATGCATAGGTTTTAATCATGGTAGCATTTATTATTTTAAAGCTATAATGGCCGTAAACTGAGAAATAATGAATTTTTTTACATTCTTAGCAAAATGTACCACCCAAAGAAAGCCTAATTGGTAGTGGAAAAAACAAGATATAGATCAATTCATTGTAATAATTAGTGATAAAGTTATTGGCAAATTAAATGGGAGGTGAAATGCTCTGATGCATAAGGTGAAAAATACCCCCGGGCTGAAATAGTTAAAGCCCCAGGTAAGTGAAACTTTTTATTTTTAGCCTCGGTTAAGGTTCACTTTAAACTGTTTTTATTTTATGCTCATCTGGCCCCTCTGTTCTAACATTATTTGATATTTTTAATCCACTCTTGGTGGAAAGGTATTACCCCCTTTTTCTACTTCTACAGAGAGCCACATTTTTAACCCAAGTGGGGTCAGGTCTTATCGCCCCACTTGCTGGTACAGTGGTTGCCTTAGTGGTAACCCACCTGTGAGTGCCTTATCATTTAAATATACTCATACCTATTATTGTGACATACTGTACTATTTGGGCTCTCGATTTATTTTTCTCACCCAAAATAGCAACCAATCAGAATGCTGCCGCAGAGCTATTGCTCCATGTTTGCTCAAGCAGCTCTTATCTGAGCTACTATTGCCACTTTATTTTGTTACAGCTCTGCAACATATACAGTATGTATACATAGCATTTCTGTACCCATGTTTGTGCCTTTGATGAAGCCCCCTTTAGGGCTGAACCATGTTAGGTCTTGTTGGTGTTATGTAACTATTTACAACAGGATAAAAAGGCACGCAGGGAATGAAAAATGAATTAAAAACAATAAAATAAATAACGTTTGAGTTGGCTTACCTAAATGGAGACAAATTCATATAAAATGAGCTTTAATAGCTATTTGCTCTTTAACTCTACACTGTCCGTTGTACCAGCGTATGCACTCCTAGCATAGCTAGCCATACCTAGGTAGTTGCTGGGGGAGAGCAACCATTGGTGCATGTCTTGTAAGAAAGAGTTATATTTCACTGACTAGACACTTCTGCCCGGATATTATTATACATGCATAGATGGGGAGATGAACTGTGTCACATAACAGCTGTCCCGCTAGTCCATAAGTGTCCTCATTAAATCTTGCCTGGGTCACTGTGGCCTTTTAGCTTTGTTACAATAAAAGTTATGTTTTTTCTGTACATATAGGGCATTTTTGGTAGGAACGTGTTGTTGATTCATTTTCCATTGTACGCCCATTTGGAATGTTGAATTGTTCCGTTGTTTGTTCCAATTTTATTTGCACTGGTTTTCATCAATCAGTCCCACTGGATATAGTAATTGCTCAGCCAGTCACCTCATTTTTCTTTTACAGTGGCTTGCAAAAGTACTCGGCCCCCTTGAAGTTTTCCACATTTTGTCACATTACTGCCACAAACATGAATCAATTTTATTGGAATTCCATGAGAAAGACCAATACAAAGTGATGTACACTTGAGAATTGGAACGAAAATCATACATGATTCCAAACATTTTTTACAAATCAATAACTGCAAAGTGGGATGTGCATAATTATTCAGCCCCCTGAGTCAACACTTTGTAGAACCACCTTTTGCTGCAATTACAGCTGCCAGTATTTTAGGGTATGTCTCTACCAGCTTTGCACATCTTAAAACAGAAACCTTTGCCCATTCTTCTTTGCAAAAGTGCTCCAGCTCAGTCAGATTAGAAGGACAGAGTTTGTGAACAGAAGTTTTCATATCTTGCCACAGATTCTCTATTGGATTTAGATCTGGACTTTGACTGGGCCAGTCTAACACATGAATATGTTTTGTGTTAAACCATTCCATTGCTGCCCTGGCTTTATGTTTAGGGTCATTGTCCTGCTGGAAGGTAAACCTCCGCCCCAGTCTCAAGTCTTTTGCAGACTCCAAGAGGTTTTCTTCCAAGATTGCCCTGTATTTGGCTCAATCCATCTGTGACGCCGTCGATATGACATATCGAATGCGTCATGGAGTTACCAACGCTAGTTCTTCGCAAACCACCCAAACTGACAGTTTTTGGTTTAAATACACTTTTTTCCCTTCACCAAAGGGCTGGAGAAATCTTTTCATGGTCAGTTAATTAGCCTCCTGTGAAAAGATTCTCTACCAGCACAGGGACCCCCAACCAGGCAGAAAGAGGGAAATCTCACACCTCCACTGCCTAACCCAGACTTGGTGGCTCCTCAGCTCCGTGCAAAATCAAGATGGCGCCGTAAGAGGGTTGCCTGGCACACAGGGCTCCGGCCTTTCTACTCTTCTGTCCCCTTTCCCCCCAACAGAGCCATCTCATTTTCGCTGGATGGATCCCCCCTGCCTCTGGGGATCCCGGGATGCAGTGCTGGGCTTCCTGGACATCCAGGGCGCACTGTGAGTCAGCGCTGCAGGAGCTGGCTACGGGATGGCCGCCCACGTGGTCTGTGGTCAGCTGCAGAGCCGGATCAGCTGAGCGGGATCGACGCGGAGGGACACGCAGAGGGACCAGCGAAGAGCTCCCAGCGGCACCTCCTCGGCTCCAGCATCGGGGAGTGCACCCAGCGCAAGCACGAGACGCCGCTCGGTGCAGCCATGCGGTCGCACCACATGCCTGCCAGGACGCGGGCTGGGGATGTCGGAGACTCGCTCGGGAGGATCGCTGGACCAGCTGAGCGGCCGCCGCCCACGTGGTGGCCCAGGAGCCTCGCTGCCTCAGTCTGGCTGCCCACGTGCCCGGATCTCCGCATCGGAGCTTCGTTGCCACTGCTGCCGGGTAAGGGGGACTCCACCTGAGCACACGCAGGCCACCTCTCCCCCCGTCCAAGCTGCAGCCACATTGGGAGGACCTCCCTTGATGGGGCCACTACCAATGAGATCGTCACCCCCACATCCAGCCCTCAAATTGCGGCCACATCTACACTCCACCAGTTCCCCTCTGCCTGCAACCATCATAAATGGGGACTCTGGACCTGACCAGCCCAGACCGGGCACCAAGCCAGAACTTTGCAGGACCTGACCCGCCCAGACCGGGCACCAAGTCAGAACTTTGCTAAGCGTGACCCCTCTTGGTGATCCCCTCAGTTCGGCTAGGAGCACTGTTCATCGGACTGTACACATCTGCAGTCCTAAAGGGGACTCTCTCTCTCTGTCTCTGTCTCTCTCCTCTTTAGCTATCCATTCTCTCTCTCTCAGTTGCTTTCCCAGTTTCCTTCTCTCTACTTTCGTGGACAATCGGTGCACCTGTCTTGTTGGGAGCGTGTCGCTGTGTAGCGTCCAGTGCCGAAAATGGCAGCGCTCAGATCAGCTCTCAGGCTGCTCCTCCAGTCCCACTCTTTTCTGTTCCTACTATCAATGTATGCTTTGCTATGTTTTTTTTTTTTTTTTTTTTTTTTTTTTTGTATTTATGTTAAATGTACGTGTATGCTGTAACGCTCTGTTTTTGCTTTTTATTTTTGCTTTTATATTTTATACGTATGACCCATGCTTGACTGCATGTGACGCTGCACTCTGCTTAATTGTACGCACAAGCTGTAATGTTGTCCTAAGTATGCTTGTCTCACGTCTATGTATGTGCCATGCTTAACTGTATGCTATTTCTTGTCTCTTCACCAACGACCCTGTATGTGCCAAAACCAATTCCGGGTACAACCCACCGGTTGTACTTGGCGATAATAAACTCTGATTCTGATTCTGATTCTGATTCTGACATGAAAAGAGCAGCCACAGGAGGTCCTGCTAACATCCTGCAGAAGCCACTTAGAGACTACAGCTGGCTTTCTCAGTCACTAGTAGGAAACCTATCTGTGACCTCACAAATATGAAATCCATCTTTTATCATAAAGATGACTTTCCAAATAGGCAACGGCCTTAAGAACCCGCTCATTCTGAAATTCGGAACCAACCACATGATTGGATGTTTCTGAATTCAAGGTAAGCCCTGCCAAAGCAGAGATATGCATTTTGGGGTCACCGTTCACTCTAAACCCCCCAAGTTTGGTATCAACGTTCTTGATAAATTCTGACAAACCTAAAAATGTTATTAGATTTAACATAACTTGTACGGTTTGCAGATGAGCACACTTATCATGATTCAGGTAAATTCTTGCCTCTATAAGAGGGGCAGAGACCTCCTGCTGCAAAGAGGTGTGTGATCCACGCCCCCTAACCCCTCCTTGCTGGAGTAGGGGCTATAACCAGACAGAGCCCAGAAAGCTCTGAGTCCTTTACCTTCAATCTGATGCCTAGTAACATCCTGGCAGCCCGCAAGGACGCGGGCAAACCCTCCCTCTTGGAACTTCCTAACAAAGGCCTGTTGGCCGCATGGCAACCGCCATTTTGGGACTTTCGCCAAAGACTTGCGATTGCCGCATGGACTACCAATAACGGTATTTGAACTGTATATTAAGATATTCTGTTCTCTTTTCCTCTCTTCTCTCTGTCAATCAATCTGTTCTAAAATAAGCTGTGTGTATGTAGTTTAGAAATAAACTAACGATTTTATCGTTCAGTCTTGTGCCTGTTCTAGTCATCTGATTGCTGCTATAACGAATCTGCCCTCTGAAGAGTCAGTCATACTACCGCATTGTTTTATGATTTGCTTATAAATTGTTGATTTGCTAGCTAGGTTGCAAATAACCGTTTCTTCCTTCTAGGATTAGCTAGTACCAGATTTCCTGTGCGAAATCGATAACTTTGTTTCTCGATTATAAATACAATTCGAGATTGCATCATATAGGGACCCAGTAACCTTTCTTTAATGTCACATTGCTCACAGTCTTTAAGCCGTCGGAAGTGATTATTCCCCGAACGGTGATTGAGCGTGTTGAACGTGATTGGGCTGGCTACCGTATTATGATAGCGGGAGTCTCTTTCCTCCCTGAACTTGAGAGAGTGGTGGCAGTTTACTTTATTTACCCGATTTCCAGCGCGAAATCGATATTTTTAGTTTACCGATTGTATATACAATCAGAATTGTACATGTATGGGCACCTCCAACCAATCTTAACCGTTTACTACGCACACAGTGAATTTGCCTCCAGCAGTCTCTAGTGCATGAGACCTGCATGGCAACAGTGGCCTAGTAATACGGGATTGGTGGATGTTTGTCCCATTACATATTGTCGGCAGCTGCGCGACCAATCTTTATTGTCAGTCTGTTCACCGTACTTCCTGCGTATGCTAACGGGAGCAGATTAGACGGGATTGGCACGCTCTGTCGCCTTTTCTTCTTACCTCTGACGATCCAGCAACCGGTCTCGTTGTCCGTCTGCACCCGTACTTCCTGCGTACGCTAACGGGAGCAGATCTCGACGGGATCGCGGGGCTGGATTGTCACATTGGTGGGCAGTGGTGGTGATAGCACACCCCAAAACCAGGCATAGCCAGCTTTTGGGAAATCAGAGCGCAAAGATCTGACAAACTCAGTCTTTGCAACCAGAATAATAAGACAGTGGTCGCTAAGTATCCTGTCTTGCAGAACCGAAGTTCTGGGCACAAAACGGTACACATTGATAGCAATAGACTGGTCTACATTTCCTAACTTTTTCTTTGCTATACCCTATTCTTTCTTGTACTCTTCTCTTCTGAATGTCTGATTCAGTTCAGTTTCACCAGAATTGGTCAGTTCCTGACTTGCAAGCCCTCTGCAAATTGCACGGCATTGCTGCTTGCAGCACAACAAGGCTGAGCTGGTGGCATTACTCCAGAGATGGAATCCTTGTCGCCACCTTGCTTAATGCCTCTATTACCTGCAGTCCTGATACCCCCGGAGTGGTTGGCAAACCTGACCGGCGAGGATCTGCGCATATACCAGGAGTTCCGAGAAGAACAGCGCCAGCATGAAGCAAGGATGCTCCAGCGTGAAGCAGAGCACCAAGAGCGGCTGCGCCAGTTTGATCTCCAGGCCAAGGAGCGACGACTCCAGTGGGAATTGGAGTTGGCAAACCTGACCGGCGAGGAACTGCGCCGATACCAGGAGCACCTAGAGTGTCTGCGCCAGCGGGATCTCCAGATCGAAGAGCTACGGCTCCAGCGTGAATTGGAGTTGGCCCAGCTAACCCAATCGAATCAGCCCTCTTCACTATGTGTTTCGGTGGAGAGATGCGAACCTCTACCCGTGACCCCCACAGCAAAACTTCCTGCCATGGAAGAGGGCACGGAACGAGACTTTCCTGTGCGCACCTCTGAGAGGGCGTACCATCAGGTTCCTGTACCTGACAGCCAGAGAACCCTGGTGCTGGACAGTCACAGAACACTGTCCCAAGACTTGGAAGGAGGTAAGCCTACTGCATTCGCTCCTCCTGGTCCAGTGAGCTTTGTGCCACTGAGACCTGCAGCTGCTGCTATTGCTGCATCCCAGTCTGACACACCTGCCATTCGCACGTGTAACCTTTGTGGCTTGACTGGCCACATACAGTTCTTCTGTCCCAAGAGGAAAAGAACGACCGTCCCTAGCCCGAAGATGGCTAGCAACCCTGATCCGTCACCTGCATCACCCTCTGCCAGGGCCGGCCCTAGACTTTTTGCCGCCTGAGGCAAATTTAGGAGAAAATTGCTGCCGCCCCCCCGCCCGTCCGTGGGTGCGGGGAAGGGGGGGCGGCGGCCGCCGAGCCGGAGGGGTAGCGGGCAGGTCGGGGGTATTGGACCTAGCGGTGGGGAGGGGGGTCCCCCCCTTCCTCGCCTGGGTCCTCCGATCTGCGCTCCCCTCCAGCTGTAATTAGGAAGCAGCCGCTTGCAGATCGTAAGAGGCACGGGCGGGGAGGACTCACCTTATCCGCGTTCCATCGTGCGCTCCACTGACGTCACTTCCTGCATCGCCGTCCACTTACAATACAGTGGGCGGCGATGCAGGAAGTGACGTCAGTGGAGCGCTCACTGGAACGCGGAAAAGGTGAGTCCTCCCCGCCCGTTGCCTCTTACGATCTGCAAGCGGCTGCCTCCTTATTACAGCTGGAGGGGAGCGCAGATCGGGGGACCCAGGCGAGGGAGGGGGGGGGTCCGACCCCCCTCCCCACCGCTAGGCCCAATACCCCCGACCTGCCCGCTACCCCTCCGGCTCGGCCGCCGCCCCCCCCCGGGCGGGTGCCGCCCCTAGAAGTTTGCCGCCTGAGGCAAATGTTTCACCCCGCCTCATGAGCGGGCCGGCCCTGCCCTCTGCACTGCCTGTCAGCGTGTCAGAGATGCTCTACGGTTCCGGAAATCTTCACAGTGCTCCAGTGGACGACCAGATCATCTTTTGCTCCAGTGCTCCAGAAGCAGATGTTTCCTTGGTCTGTTCCGACCTTGCCACAGAGGAAGATATTCTCCCACAAAAGCTCCTCACCCTGACTGAAGTCAGGCCCAACCACCACAACCCTGTTATCCCAGGTCCCGAAAAGGCCGGATGGGGGGTGGGTTTTCCAGAGTGGGCTGTTGCTGAGTTTCCCTCTCCTCCTGTGCTTGGCACTGATCTAGGCACGCTTGTGTGCCCTTCGGAATTTTCTGCTGATATGCAGGAGTTCCCAGCAGGACTCCCTGACCACCAGGTACTGTACAAGCCTTTGGGAAAACAGGGAGATGTCAAACCCTTACCTGCTATTGCTACTGTACCTAACGCCGCTGGGCGGGAGGTACCCTCCGATTTATATGTACCAGCAACTGACTGTCTTTTATCCCTTTCTGCACCTGTTATTACTAATGAAATTGCATGTGTCAGTGATAATTGTGATAGAAACGCTGTACATTCTTTGGCCATTACATGCCCTATGGCCAGCAGCATGAACTCCGAGCTGACAGCAGGGATTCCCTCTGACAATTCTGACTTTCAGGCGGGTGACACTCATGCTAAAAATGACATGTCATGTTATGAAAATGCTTTTGATAATGTTGTGCATGTTTGTGAGAGTACGCTGGATGACGCTTTCAGTGTCACCGGTAGTCTCGACTTCCCCTGATATCTCTGACCTTCAGACCAATGTCAATATTGACGTGATTTTGATGTACCCAAAAGGTGATGTTTATTGTAGTGTACCGGTGCAGACAGACACACACAGTACTGTTAACCTGAGCTCAGAGCCTGCAGGCATTCCTGTCAGCTCTGACCCCAGAGAGTTTGATTTTCAGCAGCTGACCTCAGATCGCACTAGGCAGCTGGCTGAGATTTGTAGTCCCACATCCGTGAGGATACTACAGAGCGACTCCAACCTGCGTGCGCTTAGTGGCCAGACCGCTAAGCCGCCAGCAGTGGAAGCTCCACTACAGGTGTACAGGGAGAATGGTAACTACTCCAGTGAGCCCATTCCCCATGTAACTGACACCCCAGGTGAAAGCACGGTCCATGTGGATCTGTTAGAAGCCCAGTCAGATAGAACGCAGTTAGTTCTGGGAGAGCACGGCCAATTAGAACAGGAAGACACAGGTCCCCTGCCAGGCTTGATAGCTCCCACACGAGAATTGGCGGATGATGTGAAAGTCACCCCCCACCTCTCGTACTCCCCGAAGGCCTCGCTGAAGCGCACTGCGCCCCCACAGCAAAATCTTCGCAGCAACCCTGGGCAGGATACAGCAGTTCACAGAAGGGACCCGGGGACTCACAAGCCCTTATGGCAGATCCCCTACAGCGCCTCTCCGGAGGTGCAAGCAAAAGTGAAGATGAAGTATGAGGAGATGTTACAGATGGCTGTCCTCCGCAAATCCTCTAGCTCACAGACCACCATGTTCTGTGAGGCCTATAGGATGCCGGACGACATCCCAATAACCGTTGCGTATCCCATGACTCCCCTCGGTGATCTGTTGGATTGGCTGGCATCCGCCAACTACCTAACGATCATAGATCGGAGCTACGGATACTGGCAGATTCCAACCGTGCCCAAGGCACGCCTGGAATCCACATTCACCCTGCCCTTGGACTTAAACGCCTCGATGCGGATGTCTTTTGGCATGATGGATGCCCAAGCCACCTTTCTCCAGGCGTGGAACGACCTGTGGAAGAGCAAGCACGGTTGTACAGTCACGTACCCGGATGACATCCCTGTGTTCCCCCCGACTTGGGAGCAACACTGCCATCACTCGTCCCTGGTACTAGGACAGCTGTCAGCTGACAATCTGACCGTTGAACCAGACGCAGATCAGATTGTCATGACAGAGGTACAGGCCTCTCTGGGAACAGCGGGATACTACAGGACGTTTGCGAAGCCCTGTAGCCGCCTGGCTAAACCACTGACCAACATAAAAAGGGCAACCCCCAAGGTCATGTGGAACCCGGGCTTTCCCGCTGTAATGAGCCCAGGTAGCAAGTTGGTATTGCTTCAGTCAAGGTCCTGCTAACCTATCCTTCCCCAATCTTGGAAGGGGAGGAGATGTGACGCCGTCGATATGACATATCGAATGCGTCATGGAGTTACCAACGCTAGTTCTTCGCAAACCACCCAAACTGACAGTTTTTGGTTTAAATACACTTTTTTCCCTTCACCAAAGGGCTGGAGAAATCTTTTCATGGTCAGTTAATTAGCCTCCTGTGAAAAGATTCTCTACCAGCACAGGGACCCCCAACCAGGCAGAAAGAGGGAAATCTCACACCTCCACTGCCTAACCCAGACTTGGTGGCTCCTCAGCTCCGTACATGAAAAGAGCAGCCACAGGAGGTCCTGCTAACATCCTGCAGAAGCCACTTAGAGACTACAGCTGGCTTTCTCAGTCACTAGTAGGAAACCTATCTGTGACCTCACAAATATGAAATCCATCTTTTATCATAAAGATGACTTTCCAAATAGGCAACGGCCTTAAGAACCCGCTCATTCTGAAATTCGGAACCAAGTACATGATTGGATGTTTCTGAATTCAAGGTAAGCCCTGCCAAAGCAGAGATATGCATTTTGGGGTCACCGTTCACTCTGAACCCCCCAAGTTTGGTATCAACGTTCTTGATAAATTCTGACAAACCTAAAAATGTTATTAGATTTAACATAACTTGTACGGTTTGCAGATGAGCACACTTATCATGATTCAGGTAAATTCTTGCCTCTATAAGAGGGGCAGAGACCTCCTGCTGCAAAGAGGTGTGTGATCCACGCCCCCTAACCCCTCCTTGCTGGAGTAGGGGCTATAACCAGACAGAGCCCAGAAAGCTCTGAGTCCTTTACCTTCAATCTGATGCCTAGTAACATCCTGGCAGCCCGCAAGGACGCGGGCAAACCCTCCCTCTTGGAACTTCCTAACAAAGGCCTGTTGGCCGCATGGCAACCGCCATTTTGGGACTTTCGCCAAAGACTTGCGATTGCCGCATGGACTACCAATAACGGTATTTGAACTGTATATTAAGACATTCTGTTCTCTTTTCCTCTCTTCTCTCTGTCAATCAATCTGTTCTAAAAAAAGCTGTGTGTATGTAGTTTAGAAATAAACTAACGATTTTATCGTTCAGTCTTGTGCCTGTTCTGGTCATCTGATTGCTGCTATAACGAATCTGCCCTCTGAAGAGTCAGTCATACTACCGCATTGTTTTATGATTTGCTTATAAATTGTTGATTTGCTAGCTAGGTTGCAAATAACTGTTTCTTCCTTCTAGGATTAGCTAGTACCAGATTTCCTGTGCGAAATCGATAACTTCGTTTCTCGATTATAAATACAATTCGAGATTGCATCATATAGGGACCCAGTAACCTTTCTTTAACGTCACATTGCTCACAGTCTTTAAGCCGTCGGAAGTGATTATTCCCCGAACGGTGACTTGAGCGTGTTGAACGTGATTGGGCTGGCTACCGTATTATGATAGCGGGAGTCTCTTTCCTCCCTGAACTTGAAAGAGTGGTGGCAGTTTACTTTATTTACCCGATTTCCAGCGCGAAATCGATATTTTTAGTTTACCGATTGTATATACAATCAGAATTGTACATGTATGGGCACCTCCAACCAATCTTAACCGTTTACTACGCACACAGTGAATTTGCCTCCAGCAGTCTCTAGTGCATGAGACCTGCATGGCAACAGTGGCCTAGTAATACGGGATTGGTGGATGTTTGTCCCATTACATATTGTCGGCAGCTGCGCGACCAATCTTTATTGTCAGTCTGTTCACCGTACTTCCTGCGTATGCTAACGGGAGCAGATTAGACGGGATTGGCACGCTCTGTCGCCTTTTCTTCTTACCTCTGACGATCCAGCAACCGGTCTCGTTGTCCGTCTGCACCCGTACTTCCTGCGTACGCTAACGGGAGCAGATCTCGACGGGATCGCGGGGCTGGATTGTCACACCATCTTCCCATCAACTCTGACCAGCTTCCCTGTCCCTGCTGAAGATAAGCACCCCCAGAGCATGATGCTGCCACCACCATATTTGACAGTGGAGATAGTGCATTCTGAGTGATGTGCAGTGTTAGTTTTCCGCCACACATAACGTTTTGCATTTTGGCCAAAAAGTTCAATTTTGGTCTCATCTGACCAGAGCACCTTCTTACACATATTTGCTGTGTCCCCCACATGGCTTGTGGCAAACTGCAAACGGGACTTCTTATGCTTTTCTGTTAATTGGTTTCTTCTTGCCACTCTTCCATAAATGCCAACTT